>NC_092861.1:141409028-141575417 GCF_032062135.1 Pyxicephalus adspersus
TTCTAATTTTCTCTGTATTTCCACGTAAAAAGCATTACATTTGTTTGCATGGAAATTCATTTTGCATTGTAGGCCTATAATTTTTAGGCATGTCACCAAAATATGTCCAATATTTATTACATTTAATAATAAACTTTAAATAAAAAACACGAAAATCTGTTAAAAAAATAGTGAAACATGTAATATAACTGTACAGTAGCATGTATTATTATATATATAATTAAAATTATATATTTATATATTATATGAAGATTTCTTTGTATTTGACTCAATACAGCTATTTAGTGTGACTCAGGATTACAGCTAGGTGGGTTAAAATCAATCAGTGTATGCAAACATTGGGCCTGATTTATTAAAGCTCTCTAAGACTGGAGAAGATAGACTGGGTGATCCAGCAAACCTAGAATCGATTTCTTAAAAATAATTTCCTATTAGTTGGCAAATGTTTTCAATCCTGGACCAGATCCATTCAAGGTTTGCCGGATCAGGTTCTCCCATGATAGTCTATCTTCTCCAGTCTTATGGACCCACGTTAAAAAATAGATGTGTGTATATACAACGGTGGAGAACATATCTGTTTCATGGGCCAAATGTGCATGCATTCTGCACTGTAGCTTATTTTCTCTCATCTTGGGATTTAGCCACTGGTCAGATTAGAGATTTGACCATGTGACACCCAAAGTAAGATGAACGGTAGCTACCAGATTACATTTCCCAGCATCCCTGCACTACAGCAGAAGCCTTACATATAAATGTGGTCACAGGAAGTAGCTGGGGAGCAATTCTGTCTATTAACAGGAAACTACACTCAGAAATACATTAGTCGATGGGTGCACAAGCATTTTCACAGTGAATGGCACTCAAAGGCACCATTAAAATGTGTGCTGCAGCACAGAATTATTATTATTATTATTGTTATTAAACAGGATTAATATACCGCCAACATATTACACGGTGCTGTACATAAAATAGGGGCTACAAATGACAGACAGATACAGACAGTGATACAGGAGCAGACAGTGATAAAGAGCTTACAATCTAAGAGATATATTAAAACATTTACAAAGGTGTATTTATCAGATGAAAAGGTGACAAATAAAAGATATTTATTTTTAGGGCTCACATACACCTTATGCATGGTGCCGTCCTCCTACTACCTTTGTACTTTGGCACCTTTGCAGAATACCAGAAGCATTGGTAGCAAGCTTTGAGAGAAGGATAGGGTGATGATAGAATATGATAGAATATGAGCCCATTTATTAATCCAATGCAGGAGAGGACCCTGCCCAGAAGAGCTTACAATCTTAGAGGTGGGGGAAGTATCACACAACAGGAGGGGAGATATGGAATGGTGGGTGAGTAGTGAGGGTTTAGGAGACAGAAGAGGACAGGTAGGCAACTTTGAAAAAATGGGTTTATAGCTCTTTTAAATGAGCAGAAAATAGTAGCAAGCCAAATAGAACGAGGAAGACCATTCCAGGGAGTCGGGGCAGCTCTAGAAAAGTCTTGGAGCCATGCGTGTGATGCGATTATGAGAATAATACAGCACACCATGTCCTGTGTTGTACAAACATGCAGCCTGTCCCATGTACTGTATGTATGTGTTGTAATGCATTGCAGCCCATTCATTTTAAAGGGCTGTTTAACAAAATGTGTCCTACTTCAGCACAGTGCAGAACTTTGTGGCATAAATAGGCCTGATAAGTTCAAACAAGGTCAGGAAGACTAAGGTCAATTTACAGTTTACCACTTTTGTTCTTCTGCTTGTTGGAATAAAGCAATATACACTACCTAATAACTTCGTGTCCTCTCAAGTACCAGCCTGCTGTGAATTTGATTAGAATGTGTTTTGCAGTCTTTCTACCTGCAGAGAAGCATTTTACGGAGTTTAGTAGCTGGTTAAAATTAGTGATTAGTAGCTCTGATTGTATTGGACAGCAAGGCCATCCCCTGATGGTCCCCTTGTCTCAAAAAGTATACATGGGCTTTACTACTAAATATTAAATTCAATAAAAATGATTGGTTACACTTTGGGTCATTGACTTAGAACAGGAAAATTAGATTTCCTGTGCATACACAGGAAATGTTATGGGTGAGTAACTGAGAGTATTGAAACAAGGGGTCATTCAAGTTACTGGCATTTTTGGGGAAAGAAAGATCAGCCTGACATGTTTTTCTTAAGTCACAAGTTCCAATATTTTCTCTACATCTGGAATCAGAAAATGTAATAGCAGATAGTTTAAGAGTGCTGACTGTTATTAGTCAATAATGTAGAAAAACAGAAAAAAACAACCAATTGAAGCCGCTACATCTCACAAAACCTCAATGTGATGCAATGATTGGTTTGTTGTTTCTATTCACAACTTCTTGTTACATGGTTCTCCTATGACAGGTTTTCTTTAAACATTCTACATTTCTTAAAAAGGGGCCCGACCATAATAAAGTAAAAAAATATAACATAAATGATATTTCTGCAGCTGAAAGTAGATTTATTGGTAGCATTAGATTGTTAATGCCCTTCATCATATGCATGTTGGAGTGTCGGATTCTGGCGCTATCTCCGTCATAGACAGTAAGAACTACTTGCAGCTATGAAGCTCAGAGTATCCAGGTGATTAAAGTAATCCAACCCACCATCATCTAAAACTTTGTTATGTTTTTTTTACATTTTATTTCTATTAAAACTTTTTGAAAATTTATGGAAAACAAAATAAGTTACAGGAAAATTCAATCTTACATTAATAAGTACACAATAGAAAGCACAAATAAACATGAAAGGTGGCCTTATGTGCAAAGTCATTGTCAACAAATGTTGAGCAAAACAGCATGCCTTGCTTTAGGTAAAAAATCCTTTACATTTTAGTACAGTTTAAAATTGCAAACATACACAATATATCTTTGATAACCTCTGGGTCATAAAATACATGACAGAATAAAGCCTCCGAACCTCTAATATCTCCTCTACCATGGCTCTCTTGAGAGTCAGGGATATCCATTAGCCTTCTATAATCTGGGGAATCCTGGAAAAAAATCCAGGAAGACCATATCTGAGTAAATTTCTCACTTCAACCATGAACACTGGCTGTTAAGTCCTCCATTAACATTAACTCATTAATCTTACCTAGCCAGAGCCCAGGGGATGAAGTTATGGTTTTGAATTCACCGACCCTTTAATGCAAATATGTTGCTGGGTTAAAAATAATATAACAAAGCACCTTCTGCCATGGAAGTCGCCCGTCTTGCCCCCTGTTCTTCTGATCTGTTTAAAAGACTGGGCTGCCTATAAAATCTTCACATCTCACACTTCCAGTAGTGTTGGATATCGACATCTCCAACCATGTGAACTGTGGTTCCTTCTGCTTACCCAAACAGCACAAATGTATTCCATAGGGGCAAGCAGAAGGAGCCACAGCAGGGGACCAAGCATCCATCTGTCAGTAAAAAATAGGGCAATGCTCTACAAGAGATGGAAGATCTCAGGAATATGTGGCAGGACAGAGAAGTATTAAACCTTTTATTTATGGCAGGTGGTGGCCTTGCTACAAATATTTTCCCAGTGACAAAGTCACACCATATAATGGGCCTGCATTATTAAAGCTTCCTATAGCTGGAGAAGATACACTTTCATCAGTGAAGCTGAGTGATCCAGCAAACCTGGAATGGATTTCTGCAAAGTCATTTGCTAGCAAATGTTTTGAATCATCCATTCCAGATTTGCAGAAGTTCAATGATGAAAGTGTATCCTCTCCATCTTTGGAGAGCTTTATTAAATCAGGCACAATGCCCGAAATGTATTAGCCCGTGTATATTATTCTATTTTGTAAAGGCAAAAAGTGTCCTAGAAGGAATATACCAAAATGATCCCTATTATATTGCCCCATGTAGAATCCAAAATTTCAACCATGCACAAATTGTTGACATACAAAGCACTCGAATGAGCCTGCCGTCTTTGGTGAATGTTGTACTTTGCCTTCCAGGTGTCCGCAAATATGGTAAAGATTTTCAAGCTATTGCAGATGTAATTGGCAACAAGACAGTTGGTCAAGTGAAGAACTTCTTTGTAAACTACAGGCGTCGGTTTAACTTAGAGGAGGTATTGCAGGAATGGGAAGCAGAACAAGGAACCCAGGCCTCTAATGGCGATGCCTCTGCTTTAGGGGATGACACAAAAAACACTTCTCATGTGCCATCAGGAAAAAGCACTGATGAAGAGGATGAGGTGTGTTTGTGTTCCCGCAGCTCAGACCTGTCGTTTTTTTTTTTCTTTTTTTTTTTAGTTATTGATAAACAATCTTTAGGTAGTATTTAGCAGTGTAAAATGCTAATCTGTAATTGTCTACACTTGAATGTTTTATTATTTATAAATTAGTATTTTTTTTTATTTATTTAGAAGTTATTGTTTTTTAGATAAAAACTGTACATTGCAAACATGGTTTCTGTTTATAGTTTGTAAACCGATTTTTCTTCCCACACTTAGAGGGATTCTGGGAGGATGATATAAGCCGCTTCTGGAACAGCCAGAGCACTAAGACACTGAAAAACCTGTCTCTCTATAGTGGTCTGTCATATGTAGTACCATAAGGATGCAGCAGGACTATTGGCGTGTCCTTTTCAAGGCCTCAAGGGGAACTCAATGTAAAACCTTTAGAGTTTAGGAAAAACAAAGTAAGTGCAAAGCCAGCATTGATAAAAAGTGAGAAAGTGACATAAGCAGCCCTAAAATGGGAATCTGGTTTAGATGCAAGTTCGTTTTTGCTCAGTTGTTGCAGGAATGGTAATTTCCATAACTTGACTGCTATTTAATACGGCTTTTAAACCCTCTGTGTGCATCAAATCTGGATGGCAGCAGATGGGTTACTTAGATTTCTCCAGCTACAAAAGCTTGAAGTGTCCCACCATAGCCCGGGGAAGTATTGAGTGCAGTTTTTATTATTATTATAATACAATAGTTATGTTGTGCCAACATAATACACAGCGCTGTCCATAGTCATGTCACTAGCTGTCCCTCAAAAAGGCTCACAATGTAATGCCCCTACCATAGTAATATGTCTTTAATACAGTTGAAGGTCAATTTTGGGGGAAAGCCAATTAACCTAGCTGCATGTTTTTGGGAGTACCTGGAGGAAACCCACACAAACACGGAGAACCTGCAAACTCCATGCAGATAATGTTCTGGCCGAGATTGGAACCTGAGTCCTAGAGCTTCAGGCGAGAGTGCTAACCCCTGAGCCACCATGCTGCCCAGTTTTGCATTTTATAAGATATAATGTATACAATGAGTTGTTCTTTCACTTTAAAGGGTATGTACACTTTAAAGAAAGAAGTCCTAATCCTCCCCCCACTTAAGGCACTGACCGCATTTCAGCCCTTATTCACTGCTATGGGAGATTATCCTCATCTACCCTGATTGTAAAACAGGCCTATAAAAGTGAATGGGACTGCAATGCATAGGCAGCAAACCAGCACAGGATGTAAAACAATTGACAGACTTGGTACCTGGATCTCAGTGGGTGGGTTGGTATAAGTCGGTGTAAGGCGAAAGAAGGATTATTATTATAGGTGTTTTTAGCCAGTACTTATATAGCTCCAACATATTATGCAGCGCTTTACAAAGTCCATAATTATGTCACTAACTGTCTCTCAATGTCATAGTCATATGTCATTAACATGACATTGTCTAACGACAATTTTTGAGCGAAAGCCCAATAACCCAACTGTAAGGATTATGGCTACATCATTTACTCTTAAAAGGGGTGGGGGTAATGGGAGATTTAGGAAAAAGGGTATTTTTTAGTTTTTCAGTGTCTTATCTTCTAAAGTTAGAGTTGGTTACCTGAAATCATCTTCTCTGCACCCCCTAGATGTTTTATGAAAAGGATTTTAAAATGAGCCATTTATTAGAGAGTTTAACTTAAAAAGTTTTTTTTTTTCATCTTGTTTCGTCTTAGGTACAGAACAGCCAGACGGCCCCTCCAGCCAGCCAGACACCTCCAGAACAGTCCTCTGCCCCAGCACCTGCAGCTTCAGCATCAGCCTTGAACCAGCCTCCACCTCTTCTTCGGCCCACGCTTCCAGCTGCCCCAGCCCTACATCGGCAGCCTCCTCCTCTACAACAGCAGGCTCGCTTTGTTCAGCCAAGGCCCACCCTTAACCAGCCACCTCCTCCTCTAATTCGGCCTGCTAGCTCCTTGCCCCCTCGTCTGAACCCAAGGCCACTCGTGACCACAAGCTCCGGTCAGCAGCCGCCTTCCCTTATCGGGATTCAGACCGAACCACAGCAGACATTGCATTGATTATATGCAGTTAAGGTCTCCGGTTAAAGAAGGTGAACTTTTCAATAAGCTATTTTTGAGAGTGAAGAGTCAGTTTTGGAGCCCCTGTCCAAAGTTTGACAAATTCTTCTACCACTTCTAACAAAGATCCATGACCTTTCAAATGTTAAAGATTTTTGTACCATACACTAAACTGATACAGAATGTAATGTAGCCTTTTTTATATACATAGAGTCAGACGTAAACCTCTTGTACACCAAAGTGTGTTTTTTTTTCTTTTTCCTAGATTCATCCGTTACTTGTTATTATGTGTTGAGTATTTGTGCACTTATTGGCTGACGATATTATGCAATAATTCCCAAATGAACTTCTATTGTAAATGGTTAAGTGACGTGAAATGTAAAGGTTTAAAAACATATCTGATAGTGGTAACCAGTGTTGACGTGAACTGTGCACACAGAGCATAGATGACCATAATGTCGTAACCCGGTTTTAAAGTGAACCTGTCTCCCACAAGTAATAATACCAGTTCAGTCCAAGCTATACAAATATCTAACTGCCTATGGGCTTCGGTTTTTCAGCCAGCCGAAACTGTTTTCCACTAAGCCACATTACTTTTTAACATTGCCCTAATTTTAGTTGGGAGAACTAGATCCTGAGGCAAGCAAAGGTGCAAGCCAAGTATTGTCACACTGCCCATTGGAGGCTCCACTCCAGAAAAAGAGACTACATCGGATTATGTGACACTGACCTACAATGCTGTGCAGATTTACACATAGACAGCATCTGGCTCCGATTTATTTCCTAAATCTCTGATGAAAAGAAAATTTAGGGCCTATCTGAGTCAGGAACTGATGCAGTATTTCCAGGGATAAATTTAAAAGGTTAATAATTCATTTTACTTGTTGCATTAAGTTACTTTTCAGCCAGGACTCATAGAGCATGGCCTCCATTCACTATGAGATCCAAAGGCGCAAGGAAAGTAATTTTGCACATTGGTGGTAATATTGATATTGAATTGATAGCATTGGTTAGCTATCCCAGGCCCCTGTCCATTCCCACACACCACAAGTAGCCTTATCTATCATTCAAGTGAAATCTACACTTCGAGGCTCAATAGTGGAAAGAAGACATTCTGCCCCTAGCAGCTGATCTCTGTTTTTACCACACAGGTATGTTCTGTTCTATGGAGAGGGGAGGATGACCTTGTGGCGCCTCTTTTTCTCTCCTCGTTATGATAATACAGCGGTTGTCACTCCTCAGTCGTTTATTGACCTGTGAGGACAGATTGGTAAACCATGTCAGGGGAATGCTGTACAAATGCTAAACTATAACGACCATTCATAATAATCTAGTGTCTGTGTTCCCTTTTTTTAAGCTGGGTGGGAAGAAGCTGTAGGCGGATGGTTGCCCCTGTATTGTGACCCAACTTTTCAGTAACCACCCAAATACAGCCGGGTGGTGCGCCCAGCTAAAAGGGTCTGGGGAGCACATTGAAACGAGCATATGTAGCTTTACACTGTGGTCTTAATTCGCACATAACTAATTTGATTAAAGCCTGTTTATGTCATCTAAACAACTGCTTTGGTCAACACATCTATTTATCTTTCCTGTTCTTTAAGAATACATTTGGTGGAGTAAATTTTAATTTAACATTCATACTAACCAGTGAGTCTTAAATTCTTCACTCTAATCCTTGATGATTTATGGCTGGCTGCTGTGAGTTGCTGCACTTTATTTTTATTTATAACAAGTTTTTTTTTTGCTTTTTATTGAAGTAGAAAATACCTCCCCTCCCCTCTTCACATCAAATTGCCAGTTTGTGCTTTTTATAAACTGATTGGAAAATTGTCTTCTCTCTGTTATTCATGGGTCCACTTTAGTAAATATTATTATTCTCTATTTGTTCTACTTATCTTATTTTTAACATAACGGTGAAGTGTAATTATCACGTCTGTGTCCTTGTCATTTTGTGTCATCAGTATTTCACTTGATCAGTGTCTTACATAAGATAAATATGTATATATTTAGTATTCTGTATAATTTTTCCTTCCTTCATTGCACGCATAATTGGGCTTATTCAGTAAGATAGTTGCTGCTCACAGCACTTATATTATTTATGGGATGTTGTAATGCAGCAAACACAGTAGAAGATTCCACACTTTTCTGCACTGAAATTTCTGCTCCGGATTTTCCACTGTGATGTAGATTTAAATACTTCTTCTATCACTTCTGATTGGCCTCAAGTTAGGTTTCATGTTGTATTTTGCACTTACAGTTTTTTTTTTGTGTGTTTGTTAGTAGTACTAATGGTAGAATAGTAATTCTGTCTTGGGTGCTGGGTATTTGCAACAATATTAAAAATGGTTGGAAATAGTGAATGTGACTGAGACAGTAGGAACTGAACGAACCCTGTAGAGACATAAGGCTCCCCTCTGTGTTCACTCCAAAAGCACTTGTTAGCGGTCTGTCTGCACTGTAGATTGGTAAGTGACATGATAGAACAGCTGTACTAATGCAAGATTTTTTCCCATAGAGATCTTGAACAATCATTGTGGGCAATGCAAACCTAGTGTCTGGATTAGGTTTAAAGCTGCGTACACACTTCCAATTTTTGTCGTTGGAAAGGATCTTTCACGATCCTTTCCAACGACAAGGGACTGCACGATGCATGAACGGTGCTGTAATAAATTGTCAGTCTACCCAAAAGAAATTTCCGTTACCTATGGAATGCCTTGCTGGCTTCTTATTTATGATTTTACCAGTGACATGTTGCTGTCAGTTCCCAGCAATCTTTGGTTTGACGCCTCCTGTTCCTGGATGTTCCTGCTAATTAAATGTACTAAAATATTAAAGTCGAGGTAATCCCCCGTCCTGGGTGACATTTCGTTTTGTAAGACCTTGTAGCTATCATTAGCAAAAGTCATGATTTTTGTTACTTGTTTTCTCATTATTGTTATGCTTTTCTTCTCTCTACATCTCTGTGCAATTGATCTCTTCCAGACAATTAGAAGTAACATCAACTTCACATGCATTGACTCCAATGGTGGCTATGTGTCATTACCTAAGTTGAACTTCCTGGTAAAAATGCCTGCACAGTGATCGCTGTCACGCTTGAAGAGACAGAGCCAGTAGGGGGCGCTATGGCTTGCTCAATGATGGTTAGAATACAAGCATCAGCCTGGTTTTCTCCAGAGCCTCTAGAGGTGAGGATGTTATATTGAAGACTGTTGACAATATTGCGGTCCTTGGGCACAGTGGGGTGGGCAGAACAATGAGCAGTACCGAGTCAGTGGGCAAGAGAATAGTCAAAGAAGGCTAGGGTTGAGGCAGGCAGCAAACAAGCAAGGTCCGAAACAAAGCCAAGGGTCATATACCAGTAATAAGACACCAGTGACATGGGTCATTGAAGACAGGAGAGCACAGGAAGACACGGAAAGACATTGGAACAGCTTAAGGGGACAGGCTGAGGAACAACAGACAGGACAACAAAGGATTAACACAAGAGCTGGACTGGGAAACAATTAGCCAATTGTAGGGTTCCTGGATCACCCAGCTTCACTGATAAAAGTATATCCTCTCCAGCCTTGGAGAGCTTTAATAAACCAGGCCCATTTCATAAACCCAGCTAAATAGCCTATGGCTATATCTCCTGATTGGCCAGTGGAGCTGTTTATTAAACTTGGAGGATCAGGTGGACTTGGGGTCTAACCTGGCAACATGTGCAGGAGAGACATCAGCGCTTTATCGAGGAGGAGTTAAGAGTGACAATTGCTTCCATGTCAGCATTTATGACAATCAAGCCTTCTCCCACACAGCATCCTTGAGAATCATATGTGAAGTGTTCTCCTACTTTGTACCTTGTATGTTGTGTCCACCATTCCCCCCAAGGCAGCAGACAAAAGTGGGATCCTTGTACAGGAGCATGTACAAGCAAGATCAAGACATAAAATGCTGGGGCCCTGCAAAACCAGAAAACAATAAGTCTGCTTAAATGGATTCCTGGCTTACTGGAGTTCCATGAAGAAGATATTTGAAGCAAATACCACCAATCTCCATTGTACCCTTTTGCATTCTCCACTTTTATTGGGACTGATTTATTAAAGCTTTCCAAAACTGGAGAAGATACACTTTCGTCAGTGAACCTGGGTGATCCAGCAATCATTTTTTAACAAATGCAAGGTGGTGATCCTTTCAGCTGATTGTCACATGGGGGAACAGTAACAGTCTGTATACTAAAAAATGGGATAATTTGTGTATAAAGAATTATTATTAATAAACAGTATTTATATAGCGCTGACATATTACGCAGTGTTGTACAAAGTCCATCGTCGTTACCTGTCCCTGCAAACCTTTGCGCTGCAAAGGTCAGAGTGCTAACCACAGAGTAACTGTGCAATTTGTCTTCCCCCCCAAGGCCCATAGCCTTTTTGATCCCTGGGGGCTTTTGCTATACTTATCAAAATAGCTTTTACCTGTGATGTGATATGCTTGCCCTCCTTTGCTGCTACTTTTTTTTCCCTGCGTGTGCAGTGACGTTCTATCCAGGTACTTATTCCCGGTGTGCAGGTAAGGAGTTCTGACTTCATTCTGATCAGTGCTCTGTTTTTCAGTCTATTTTTCCTTTATTTTCACCTGGTAATCCTGCTAGTAATACACTTCCTGTGATAATGTGACCACATTCAATCATTGTACTGTATCCATGAAGGAACAACATTGTCACCCCTGATGTCTTAACAGCCCCAAAGGATGCAAAAAAAAAAAAAATTACTGTTATACCAGCCAGGAATTATGCAGCATTTTCAAATGATTTGAGCAACCTTACTCAACCTTATTAACATGGGGGACCCTTGAAATAATGTTCAGGTCTTCAGGGAACCCCTGCTATAATTATTATACCCAGAGCTCATAGTATATTAGTCAGTAGGAAGAATTCCTCTTACATTGCTGACCATTGGGGAAAATATCACCCTTACAGATAGCCAAAAAGATCTAAACTCACCTGAGAGGTGCAGATTGCTCATTGCAAGGAACCGCCAGCAACCTCTGGAGGAACCCTCAGTGGGAAACATTGGATTAGCCTATAACATCACATTGCATTGATATTTGTTAAGACCATTAATCAAAATAAATGTTGATCTGCCTCTGAAGTGTCTTCTGAATCTGACACTTCCAGCAATGCCAATTTCCAAGCTCCTAATGATTCCGTCCACTAACCTTGTGTGTTCTAGAGGTTAGTTGTAAGAACCATTGGGCATTGTAGTGGACAGAGAAAATTCAATAGAAACTTTAGGGAAGGATCTGTTTACACTGCAGCACTCATGGCATAGGCAGCAAGGGAGGTAAGTAGTCACCTTATTCTGTTACAGGAACTACTTGTTTCAGAACGTCTTCCAAAGCGTCATGTTAGGCATTAGGGTTAGGAGTTTTCTGTTGGCGTTAGGTTATAAGGATCCAAAATCCTTCAAACCCAGAACGACCAAACCAATTTTATTTTGTCAAAAACCATCTGTCTTCTCTTTCACACCACTTGCTATTATGGAGTTGGGTTCTCCCTCATTACTGTCCTTTGCACTGTCATACCGAATAAGCCTCAATTCCACAATCATGGGTGTTAAGTCCATAAACTTTTTGGTTGAATTTGCCTCCCCTTATGGTTCATCGTAAATTTTGCGATCAATGGCGTTTTTGTTGAAGTGCACATGGAATATCATTTGTAGGATATACCTATAACCTAGGTGACAGAAACGATCATGTTAGATTCGTTATGTTTATTTATTTGCTGTATTTGTCTTGGTGTAATTATGATGATGTTTTGTGTCTTCTGTATGTGAATGTCCAGTATAAACCGATAAAATTGTCAACGGTGTTTCTGGTTTACTCAGAATTATGTGTAAAACCTATAATTTCTGTCTCCCTTTCTGTAAAAGTAAACCTTTTTTTAAATAAATTATTTATTGTTTGTTAAATATTCTGAATTAGATTCTCCATGAACTTGTCTTCTTTTTTTGGTAATAAATTGTCAGTCTACCCAAAAGAAATTTCCGTTACCTATGGAATGCCTTGCTGGCTTCTTATTTATGATTTTACCAGTGACATGTTGCTGACAGTTCCCAGCAATCTTTGGTTTGACGCCTCCTGTTCCTGGATGTTCCTGCTATTATGTTAAATGTTGCTAAATGTTGATTGAAAATGGATCATATTGAAATTGAAACCACTAATATAAAGATATAATGGTGAAACTGATCAGAATACCAATGGAATACCCAGCTGATAAAACATCAAATACTTGTAGTCCATCAGAAACATTAATATCTATTATCACCATGATCAGAAACATATTCAAGACATCCATTAAAAAAAGCCCAGTGTTTGATCGTATGAAGTCAATGGCCCTGATTTATTAACGCTCGCCAATGCTGCAGAGGATACATTTTCACCAGTGAAGCTGGGTGATCCAGCAGACCTGGAGTGGATCTGTTCCAGGATTAAAAACTTATTGCTAAATGATTTGATGGACCACCCAGCTTCACCAATTAAAGTGTATCCTTCCCAGCCTTGGAGAGCTTTAATAAATTAGGCCCAATGAAACCGACTACACAGAGGTGTTCCAGTTTCAGGGCAGCTTCTTGTTTTCATTCATCAGTGCAGGGATTTATCAACCACATTGCAACCCGTGCAAAACGAACGCTCCGAGTCGCCTAGCTGGGAAGGCGAAGTTCAGACTTGATTTGGGGTTGCGGTTACAGCTTCCTCATGCCAGGGAACTGCTGCCACTGGAGGGACGCTGCATGTAGCTTCTCTGCCCCATAGACAATGCATAGGGGTGAATGCCTCATGGACAATGCATAGGGGTGAATGCCCCATAGACAATGCATAGGGGTGAATGCCCCATAGACAATGCATAGGGGTGGCAGAGAACGGATCAGCACCACTCACTGCTGCCAGCTATGAAATCTGCAGACTTTGATTCTTTAAGAACTAGCGCTGCAAAGCATGGGCTGTGTAGGATAGTTCAATCCCCCGGCAGGTCTGAAGGGTGAACCTCCAAACCACCAGGAAACGCTTTTCTCGTACAAACATTTAAAATCGCTCATGTAAAAGTCAATCACATTGCCCTGAAACCCCACATCTCAAACTCCCGTACAAATGAGATTTCAGAGGATTCACTGGCTTCCATTTCCCCTAAAATCAAATTCATCTCCTGTGCTTTGCCTTCAAATCCCCCCACAGTTCTTGTCCCACTTACCTTTCTGACCCGATAGAAAAATACCCCCCCTAGTCTCTCTCTCCGCTCCTCCAATGACTCACTAATGACTTCCTCACTCATAACCTCATCACACGCCCCGCTCCAAGACTTCTCTAGGGCTGCCCCGACTCTCTGGAATGGTCTTCCTCGTCCTATTCGGCTTGCTCCTACTTTCTGCTCATTTAAAAGATCACTCAAAACCCAACGCTTTAACCTCACCTACCCATCTTCTGTCTCTTCACCTTCTGTGGTAAGCCCGAGTGTGGCTCGAAGTAAAAAAAAATGGTGATAGCGGTAACCCCAAGCCACACTCAGGATAGCTAAAAAAGTAAAAAATAAAGACTTACCTGGTCCTATCGGCTTCCTTCAGTGTCCTGCAGGCCCAATCCCAACCTCGGGCCGCATCCTCTTCCTCCGTTCTGTCCCCCGGCGAGTGCGCTGACATTGGTGCGTGCGGGAGTGTGGCAGGAATTGCAAATTATTTTATATTAGATTCAATGCAAAGTAACTGTATTGAATCTATAACAAAGTAATCCTTATATAATAATATTTATATTATATATGCTACTGTACAGTTATATTACAGGTTTCAGTATTTTTGATTTATTTATGCACCCTTGTTTTAACAGATTTTTGTGTTTTTTATTTAAAGTTTATTATTAAATATATTACATTTTTTACATATTGGACATTTTCATGAGTTATGCCTCATAGGGGCCTACAATGTAAAATACATTTTCATGAAAAACAACGTACAGCTTTTTTACATATAAATCCGGACAGAAATGAACTGCCCAGGAGGGTAAAACTCCCACTACTTCGCACCATTCTATAACCCCCTCCTATTGTGTGATACTTCCCCTACCCCCTAGATTGTAAGCTCTTCTGCGCAGGGTCCTCTCCTCCTCCTGTGTCACTGTTGGTGTCTGTCTGTCATTTGCAACCCCTATTTAATGTACTTAATGTAATTTATTAACCCCTATAATGTACAGCGCTACATAATATGTTGGCGCTATATAAATTCTGTTTATTAATAATAATAATAATAATAATAATATTAATAATAATAATAATTTGTTTCAGTGATATCCAGGGATTTGGGGTGGTTAGGCTGGCGAATCACAGCGGCTACAAAAACAGCATCCAATCTGCACCTTTTTTTTTTTTTGGTGGTTTGTTTCTTAGTGCACAGAGATAATCTGCATGTGTGACCCCAAAATCCCAAAATCAGTGACCGCACAACCGGTGACCCTACAATCAGTGACTCCACAGTGACCCCACAATCAGTGACCCCACAATCAGTGACTCCACAATCAGTGACCCCACAATCAGTGACTCCACAATCAGTGACCCTACAATCAGTGACCCCACAATCAGTGACCCCACAATCAATTACCCCACAATCAGTGACCCCACAATCGCTGACCCCACAATCAGTGACCCCACAATCAGTGACTCCACAGTGACCCCACAATCAATTACCCCACAATCGCTGACCCCACAATCGGTGACCCCTCCAGCCCCCCTAACAGGGGAAAGCACAGCATGCAGTGACAGCTTCTACCCTCTGTGTGTTTCTTCCATGTCCCCGCCCATAATTGTGACGTCATAGCTCGGGCTCCGCCCTCCGGTGTGAAAACGAAAATAAGAAGTGTTATGGCTCCGCCGCCACTCTGCCCGGGGACAGCGCGGACCACGAGCATGAGAAGACCGAGCCCACACCGGGGATAGCGGTCAGGAGGCCAGGGTCACCCGAGCTCTTTACACGGTAAGTGTCACACACACATGCTGCAATCTGATCGTACGATCTGCTCTAAGCTGGCTATACTCTGTACAATCTGTACATTTACCGATAAGGACAAACCAGAACTATGTTTTATCCAATCAGATCCTTCTACTACAAGATGATTGTATGGTATATGGTCAGAGACTATGGTACAATCTCCTGTATGCCAGGCATTGTTTTGCAATCAATTCTTTACGATTTATCAGTAAAAGTATTCACTATACCATCCACCTGCACGATATGTGATCAATAAGATTGGTAAATATGGCAGATGTGTAATAACACAACCAGATCGAGTTTTAATGAACATCGTGCTCAAATATCGATGGAAAATGATTGATTAAAAAGATTTTTTGTCTTTTCGATCGCCTGATCAATCATAAATATTGCATAGTGTATGGGTAACCTTAGATTGTAAGCTCTTCGGGGCAGGTTTCTCTCCTGTGTCATTGTCTGTCATCTGCAACCCCTATTTATTGTACAGCGCTGCGTAATATGTTGGCGCTATATAAATAATAATAATTTACAAAAACTATGAATAATGAGGACACACGGAGCATTGCATTCAATCTGTATCCAATCAGACGGGTCATTGCACTACATATAGAATAGCAGATATAAAGAGATTGTACAATTTGATTGTATAGTGTGTGTCTGCAGGAATGTTTCAGTAAGGTCGCACACTGCTGCTAAATCGAATTGTGCAGAGATTGCTCTCTTAGATTGTATATCCTGAGAACCGTCTGATGACTCCTTGTGATAATTGTATTGTGTGTTACTTCCCCCACATCTTAGATTGTAAGCTCTTCGGGGCAGGGTCCTCCCCTCCTGTCTGTCATTTGCACACTGTATTTAATGTACAGCGCTGTATAATATGTTGGTGCTATATAAATCCTGTTTATTATTAATAAAATATTTTATATCCTGCAAACTATCAATGACACCAAAAAACCCCCCCCCCCCCCATACACTCGGGAGAATCGTACGATTGGAAGGTGCGGTGTATGGGAATGCAATCTCTGGAAATAATAATTTCCAGTGACAGATGAACGTTGTTCACACATGGGCCGGCATTGCTGCTGGTGGAAAATCTAGAGGGGGCATCATATTGTTGTGTCCGTAGGGTGCAGATATGGATATGGATGTGGTCAGTGTGGGGCCCCTGGTGGGGTGGCAGTTTGGGGCCCTCATCCCTTGAATTGGCAGAAGCGGCCTCTGTATTTGTGCTGAGCAGCTGGTATGACAGTTGTAGCTGGGACCCCTGGACATCTATGGGGCCCTAGGCACCAAACATTGGGCAGTATGGTATTCCAAATGGGGCCCTGGGTAAATATGAAGTTGGGGCCTAAAAGACAAACTACACCTTGAACCCTGCAGAAGATGAGCTCCCTGCACAATCCTCCCTTGTGCCCTACCCAGGGCCAGACACAGAGACGTGCAATAAGTACCTCTGCACTAGGGCCCCAGACCACCCTCAGCCAACAGGGGCCCCATATCAGTGCAACAGGGGAGGGGGAGCCCAAGTTGCTTCTGCACAGGAGCCCTGGGTTGGCTATGCCTGCCACTGGCACTACCCTCAAACACATCCTGGTCATGTGACATCAAAGCAACCAACCATGGCTGCCATATGGCAAATATGGCATCTCATCATGTGATCCATCATTGAGCCAATCAGCATTTGACACTAGATGCAGTCCGCATGCTCCATCACCATTATTCTATTGCATCAGCTGACATAAAAAAATAATAAAGGTCATAAGGGCAAAAAAGTGACAACTCCATGAATTATTTTTATACAGGATATATATAGCGCCAACATATTACGCAGCGCTGTACATTAAATAGGGGTTGCAAATGACAGATACAGACACAGGAGGCGGAGAGGATCCTGCCCCGAAGAGCTTACAATCTAACAGGTGGGGGAAGTATCACAATAGGAGAGGAGATATGAATGCCATAAATCACGGGGTCTGGAAAGAAATTGTTCCGCATTGTGTTCTGAACGGGTGAAAAATGTTCATCATGCAGAACCAACATGTACTGCTGTATCTAAGTGCTCATTGGACAAAGGAGCACCATTCATTCAAAACAACCAATCAGATCTCTGGATTAGATCACCAATGACTTCTGATTGGTTAGATTTGCTTTGCGCAGTAAATCCATCCATACATGTAATACTTCTACCATTCAATCCAGCAGTTTGTTCATTTCACATATTCATATAGGAATTATTCTGGATTTTGCTAAGTGCAGAATTAAAAATGAAATCCGAAACTTTCTGTCCATCGTACCGATATCTGATGGGCTTCTGAGGCTTCTGAGACCTTTGATTTCTGTTTTGGATTGTGTGCACATACACTGATTTTTTCCTAATAATGCGACCGATTGATTTTTAATTGACAGTTTGTATCAAACAAGCAAATTTAATTGAAGTGGAATGGAGTTGATTTTTCTTTTTCTAACAACCAGCGTGGGTTTCCCATACATTTACATATTGCTATATTTTTATTTTTGGTGAAGTCAGATTGGTATTTATAGAAGACGGCTGATCTATGCGGAGGATGAATATTGCAGACCAATGTGGGAGAGATTTTTATTGAACACATTGTAGAGCAGGGGTGGCAAACTCTGGCCCGCGGGCCAAATCTGGCCCTTAAGGTCCTTTTATTTTATTTTTTTGGCCCTGCAAAGAATTTCGAAAATGAACTACATCTGACCCTCCCACCCGCGTTACCACCTCACATCATCATTTTCAATACATGCAATACATAGACATTATTCCTGTATACCCATCATGTGACACAAAGCCTAGGCAATGATCACATGGTGCCTAACAACCAGGGGCATTGGGTTTGTTTCAATCCATTAGAGAATGCATAGTGTAATATTTATTGTCAGACAAACTTGTGATGTGAGAGTATGAACAACACACAGCCTGCATAGAGAGATAGAAATTAGTCTTTTCAACCATAAAGTGTGTGTAGAGGGGATTGTTTTGTTAGTTATGGATGAAGTGGTAAACTTCCTCAATTTGTTCAATAAATTGCAAGTTTTGCCCCAGACTTTGTCTAAGTTATTATTTTCGGCCCTCTGTGTATTTGACACCCCTGTTGTAGAGGTTTGTAATATCCAAATAGAACAGCAGCAAATCATCCTGGAAATTGTTACAATGTTGCCGATATATCGGAGCTGTTATGTAACTACATTCATGGGATGAGACAGAGAGCTGCCTGCTTCCTTTTGGAAGATTCACCCTCACCTCTCACAATATGGACCAGACTATTCACCAGGATCAGACGATGGTGAATTTACCCAAAGGGGAAACAGGGATACAAAGTTATACGAGATCTGAAATGTGAATATATACTATTGTCTTTACATGTAGCTAGGACTAGACCCGGGTGGAAGGCAGCTTGTTGGGCAGGAGGGGGCATACAGAATAACCAGGAAATTGGCATTTATGGGGGGGCGGGAATGGCAGCCCCAGTATTGGGCCCTTAACAAGTTGCTTTACCGTGCTATACAAATGTTTATTCTTATTGCCATGGATAACTTACCAATCCACTTCTTACTTAGCATGTCAACCCCCACCTCTGCTTCATGCCCACTTTATGGGCCAATGGGCAACTCATATTGACACCAAGCCTATCATGACATAACATTCCCATAGGGCCAGGCAGGCCATCTGCAGTACAAGTTGGCCCATTCATCGCACTGGAGGTAGGTGGGTGAGAAGTCGGCAGAGACCTCTTTACCAGTTTGCAAAGTTGCCCCCATACATCAATGGCTTGCATGCCACCTTTACAGACTAAGGTCCTTGGTTCCATATAGCTGGATCAGCCAAGTGTGGTTAACCCCAGAACTATAAATCTTCCTATGGGAACCCCTAGAACAGTTCTACAGTGTGACTCCCCAGTACAGAATTGCAATTATCTCCAAATACTTTATAAAACTCAAACTTATACTCCGCCAACTATACCCTCTTATCTCATTCTCATGGCCCATTCATTCCACTGAAGATAGACGGGTGAGAAGTGGGCACAGACCCCTTTACCATTTTGCACAATAATTGCCCCTGTACGAAAGTGGTCAGAATGCCACCCTTATAGACATTAAAAAGGGCCTTGGTTTCATGCAGCTGGCTCTGCCATGTGGTGTTGGTTCTAGAGCTTTGCAGGAATCATCTTATGGGAGGTCAATCAGTCACAGGTAAAGGAACCCCTGGAACTTCTGGGGGAACCCTGCTGTTCCTCAGAACTCTGGCTAAGAATGGCTGCTCTAAAGTCTGACTCCCTAATACATAACTACACTCCTCTCCAATTAACATTGGAAATGTGACCTATACTCCCCTAATGACATACTACACTCATTGTCATGGTCCATTCATTTCAGTGAATATAAGTGGGTGAGAAATACCAGCTTGCAAAATCTGAGATCCAATGGGGATAATCCAACCTCCAAGTGTATTCTGTTATCATTACTGTCCAGTGCCAGGTGGTGCGCCCAGCTAAAAGGGGCTGGGGAGAACACGCTGTCTATGTAGACCAAATATCTGTATAAGATGATCTCCTAAAGCTGAACTAAACTGCAGGTCGCTCGATGACGCTGGTCTTTCCCGTGATCCGATCCCACGTCGTCCTGGAATTCCTCTATGTCCCGGGCCCCACCATCTTCGTTCTTCACTTCCTTCTTCTTCCTTGGTCTTCTTGGCACGTCACCCAATCACTTTGCACAGGTGTGAGATCGGGTAGTGTAGCCCGCTGTAAAGGTGAAAAAAAGAGAGTGGATCTCACTGCGCATGCGTAAGGTCTGCATCTCTTTCCCTTAATAGAAAGAATGCCCCCTAATCTCGGAAATGTGCAGAAGGAGCTCCCAGAGCCTCACTCTGCGCTCCCATTCAATAAAAAATGAATAACATTTTCCCTTTACATGCAACGGTTGTCTACCCTTTGTAAAGTGAAAATTCTGAGTTTAGGTACGCTTTAGGATACATAGTTCTCCACGTCATGATTGTGCTAGATAATATCAAATATATATATATATTTGCTGAACAACAAAAAGTTCCTGAAAATGACTTGAAATATTTTCCTTCCTCCTTTGTTTCATGAACAATTCCCGATCTTCTCGTCCCAGACACCCAGGCAGATGAAGTGTCTCATACACACACCAGGATATTACTTCTCCTTATTCCCTATTTCCTGCACGTCGCTAATTTCAATGAAATGCTTCCTGCCACTTGGCTTCTTAAAGGGGGAAAGTACCCAGAAGTGCTCAGCATTTTAAGCAGCCCTTGGGAAACCAAGCAGTGTCTTCCCCACCGTACGAGCAATGCTGCTACCATAATTTTAGGTGCACTTATTTTTTTAAAGCGTGCAAACCTTATTTTAAAATTGTGTTTTTTCCAAGCACTGGTTCCATCTTGCAACCAAGTGACTTCTCAAGCAGAGGCAAACTTTGTTATCCTTCCCTAATCCATCCAAAACATTCACACATCAACTAATTCCCATTGTATCCAATTTGCAGGATCACCCAGGTTCTCCCATAATAGTCTGTCTTCTGCAGCATTGGAGAGCTATAATAAATCAAGCCCATAATCACATTACTTCTTGCAGGTTAGTGGTTTGGAAAATATTGAGACCAAATTGCCACTAATCGACAAGCCACTAAGTTCTGAAACCTACGTATTTGTTCCATGACTGGTATACTTTAAGGCTTAGTGTGCATGTAAAGGAAAAAGTTATTTTTCTTTTCTTTTTTAATTTAACTTTGCTTTCTGTCTGGTGAAAGCAGCATGAAATACAACAGGATCCGTGGGGTTATGTGGGGGTGCAGTTTGAATGGCACACTTATTTAAATTTCACATTGACTCATTGACCTCTGTCTATCAGATTTGTTCCTTCTTTACGCACAATGCAACAAAATTGTTGTGCATGCTCCCATTATATCCCGATTTGTTACCACAACACATCACTATATGGTCTTCATGGGAACTGCCTTGCTCCATTCCTGTTCAGCCTGAACTCATCCTGAACTCTCTTCTTCTTATTGGCTTCCTATTGCACAAAGTACATGACTCGATATTCTAATTCTTACATGCAGAGTTCCCCACAGCAGCCTTGCTCACTTTTTTTCTCCTGAGAAACCCCTAAAATATTTTTCCGGTGCCTGGGAACCCCTGTTATAATCAATCACTTGGAAAATGCTATTTGCATTGGTTGCCAGTGGGAGGAAATGCCACTCCACCCCAATACATTAGTGCCACTTTTACACATGGTAAAAAATTCTTTGATTTATGCAGTTGGCACTGCCCGGTGGTGTTGGCCCCAGAACTATCCAGGCGTCATCTTATGGGAGGTCAATCAGTCACAACCCAAGGAACTTCTGGAGGAACTCTGATTCAGAATGGCTGCTCTACAGTGTGGCACTTTAATATTATTACACAGTATTTATATAGCACTGACATAATGCAGCGCTGTACAAAGTCCATAGTCATGTCACTAGCTGTCCCTCCAAGGAGCTCACAATCTAATGTCCCTTCCATAGTCATATGTCATTAATACAGTCTAAGGTTGATTTTTGGGGGGAAGCCAATTAACCTAACTGCCTGTTTTTGGAATGAGGAAAGAAAACCGGAGTAAACCCGACGCAGACACGGGGAGAACCTGCAAACTCCATGCAGATAGTGTCCTGGCCAAGATTTGAGCCTGTGACCCTGCAAAGGCCAGGGTGCTAACCACTGAGCCACCAGGCTGCCCATTTGTTCTTGATCACAAAACTGCATGTATCTTTATTTACCATCTGAAACACAACCTATACTCTGCTAACGGCATTCTTTTTTTTAATATTCTCTGTAGTCAGAACTGCTCATTTTTGCATGCACAATTTTTTACGCATTTCTCCTTTTCCCTGGAACTCTCTCCCACAATCTGTTTGGCACTCCTCCACCTTTGCTATCTTTCAACACAATTAAAAACTCAGCTCTTCAGGCCAACGTATCTGACCGTGGTCCCTTTTACCCAGGGACCAACCTGCCACCATACCATCCTGCAGCACCATTGGCACACCACTGCACACATTCCTGTTCAATACAGGAGTGCAAACCAGCATCAGTTCAGCGTGTAAAACAGCTTGCTAAGAATAACAGGTAACATCGGACCGAATGGGTCCATTTATTATCTTTTATCTGACAGGTAGTAGGGAATGGAAGTGTTTTCACTTTTTTTGAATGTTAGATGCCACCTTTATAGATTTAAACGCTTTTCACCAAAGAAATTTAAAAAAAATCTTTTTGCAAACGTTTGCGCAGTCATTTGCAAACACCGGAAAAATCCGAGTAAGGACGGCATGCAGTGGTAAAATACATAGCCTGAACCTAGCCTAACGTAAAGCTACATACACACGCTAGATCAGTGGTCGCCAACCTTTTCGGAACAACGGATCACTAAATTTACGGTCTCCCGACCGGGCATGCGCAAGGAGCTGTGTGTCACTCAAAGGGGAAGAAAATTCATGATGCCAGAACCAGCCCACTCTCCCATCGTAGGTCTGAGCCTGAGATCGGAGAGTTGGTGAGTTGTGTCCAGAGAAACAACCTCCCCACCGCCCTGAGCCTGCGATCCCTACAGGGGACGTTTTCCGGTGCCCCCCCCAGCACCAAAATTTTCTCGCGAACCGCCAGTTGGCACTAGATGATTGTCGTCCAAGATAAATGTCCCAGGTAAAAATCTAGCATGTGTAGAACAGTCCGGCAAAGTCATTCATCCATCTGTCCTGAACGACCAAGTGAGAACAACCGTTGTACTTTCCTTTCCTCTGATGTGTGTACAGTGCTCCTTTATCAGCCTGCCATGGTGGATTGATGAATGCTGTGTGTATCTTGCTCATTCATTCTTCTCTCACTAGGCAAGATCATCAAAGATTATTTCCAGTGACAGAACTCTGCCGTCTATACGACATCTATACAGGGAATGTGGTCATCTTTTCAAGCTGTTCATTTCTGCAGTACTTGTATCTCCTTCATTGTTCGAATAAATCATTTGTACACCTTACTCAACGCCCTACATACACTCCACAAGGCAATCTATTTAACTACACAATATCTCCTTACTGTTGTGTTATTCTATGTATTTGTCAGTTGTACAGTAACACAGAACACGATGGTACCATATAAATTGTTAGGATAAAAGAATAGCATGTGTGTGTGTGTGTGGGGGGGGCTTTTCTTGCACAAAGTTTAGAAATAAGTCCCACAGATCGCCAATAAGAAATAAGTTAGCATTGTGGTGCTGTCTTGCTCCCCATTGCAGTACCTATACACTGAAGATCAATGTCATTTTCAAAAGTAAAGAATTTACTCCATACGTTGTGTAACATCTTCAGTACTATACTTGTGCTTTGTTGAGGATGATACCAATCTGTGACTTGCAGCAATTCCATCCTTTGTGATAAGTGTTGGTACACAGAGAATACACATTCATACTCCATAGCGATGTATTTAGCGATAATCGGTGTAATGGTGGAAATCTTGAGTAACAATAAATGCTGCAAATTGTGCAAAAACATCAATCTGTTCATAAGTGGACCTTTAATATTACCGGATCATTCAGTAATGTGGTGTACCCCATTCAATGCAATGCAAGTACAGCAAGGGTTGGTATAGTAGGAAATCCAGACTGAAATTTAAAAAATTAAAAAAATTAAAAAAAAAAGTTCATAACAATGATTACTGCACATTTGTGGGTTATCATTCCACATGACAAAATCATTCTATGGAAGATATAAATATTGTGGTTCTTGGAACTTTAAAAATAGAGAAAATAATTTTTAAAACTATAAGTGATAATTCTGTTTCAGACAAGATATAGTGTACCAAATGTGGACTTTTGTATTATGGGGAGTCTGACCCCAACCACCACCGCCATCCCTCTAAACCCACACACTTTCTATTCCATAGGCCATTTCTCTACACTTTGGACCTGATTTACTAAAGCTCTCCAATGCTGAAGAGGATACACTTTCATCAGAGAAGCTGGGTGATCCAGCAAACCTGGAATGGATTTCTTTTAAAGTCAATTGCTATTTTCTAGCAAATGTTTTGAATCCTGGACCAGATCCATGTTTGCTGGATGACCCAGCTTCACTGATGAAAGTGTATCCTCTCCAGCCTTGGAGAGCTTTATTAAATCAGGCCTTTTATCTAACTTTCCCGACCAGTGACTTCATTCATCACTCCCTGATCCTTCCACAACACCAACTAGAATAGTGCAAGAACCAAATCACTCACTGTACAATTATTAAGGATTTCTTTCCACATTTCAGTGTTATTTTGTTCTGAGGCTTTGATTTTAATCAGTTTGCTTGTCAACTTCACTGGCTGAATTTCAAAGGTCTGCATATTTTCTATTTGGTTTTTTTTAAGTTTTTAAATTCAACTTTTGCACAATTAGGCAGATCAATATTGCAGAAAGGGACAGGCTATGGCCCCCCTGCAGTAATGTGTTTTACCTGCCTGATAGATCCAGGTTCTTGGCAAAAAGCAGCGTCGGCTTTGGTTGCCAGGAAAACTCTTTGTGGCTTCCCTTGTGTGTGCCAGGACAAATAAACTCCTACACGCCTGCGTGGGAGTTACGTCATCCCGGCATTGGCAATCAAAATGGCCGAAAATCATCCAGAAGAGGAAGAAGGGAAGCAGACAGGTGAGTTGACCAGGTTTAGTTTAAAAGGCATTGAGGAAAGGTGTATGGAAGAAGTGCAAACAAATAAGGCGTTTCTGCTCCTCCATGTTCTGTGCAACAACCTCAGAATTGTATGAGGAATTACCGCAAATCAAACGCACTGGCTGCAGAGAGGTATTTCAGGGCACTTTGCTCACTTTTATATACCAAAACCAATAACACAAAGCAATCTCCGGGGTTTTCCCACGCAGGGGATCAATATCATCACAGCATGACAAGTAAAACACTCATTTAGCTTCCTGACGTTCTCTTTTTCTGACACCCTTCAGAATACCGTAGGACTGTCCGGCCTAACGTGGCAGAAGGGCAAGCCGGATAACAAAAAAGCCAGATAACAAAAATTTTAGTTGCCAAGCCAGTTATATGAAGAGAGTGTGTTCCAGAAGCAAAAACCCAAGATAGCTACTTATGTAGCTGCCAAGCCAGTTATATGATAGATATATGGAAGAGAAAGAGAGTGGCTTTTTATGGCAAATCGATACTGCTAAGATCATAAACTAATTTATTTCAAAATACTACAAAAGAAATGAAAGCATAAAATTGCTAGGCAATACCGGTTATAATCACATAGGTACCATTATTCTTATAAACAATACCGTGATTGGACTCCTTACATCTAGATAATGAAGCTCAATTATCAAGACCATTCAACTTAGGTGAAAGCATTAAAGATATAATGGTAATTAGAATTCAATATCATATTACCATTATTGTGTCTATTACAGCACAGACAATGTTGGTCTCTATATCCCCTGAGGAAGCCACTGTGCGAAACGCGTCGGAAATTGGACTTCAACCTATCTTTAATGCTTTATTTCTAACTTGAATGGTCTCAATAATTGAGCTTCATTATCTAGATGTAAGAAGCCCAGTCGCAATATTGTTGATAAACTTAGCGGTGCCTATGTGATTATAATCATTATTGCCTAGCAATTTTAGTCTTTTTTTCTTTTGTAGTATTTTGAAATAAAGTAGTTTATGATCTTAACAGTATCTATTTTCCATAAAAAGCCACTCTCTTTCTCTTCCATATATCTATCATATTAACTGGCTTGGCAACTACATAAGTAACTATCTTGGGTTTATCTTCTGGAACACACTCTCTTCTACCTTAAGCTACGTACACACTTCCAATTATTATTGTTGGTAGACGAACGATCCTGCACGATATCTGCGAACGATCGTATAGCACCGATCCTGTACATACAGATAACGACACGATCGTTCGCAGATATTGTACACACGATAGATGCGATCGTTTGAATGATACAGGAAGTGGCGTGCACCACAGGAAGTGAGCGAACGTTCATTCACCGCGCATGCTCAGACCATGGACGATCAATGAACGACCGTACACACGATAGATGGTCAACGATCGTCGTCCAATCCGATCCGCCGGTCTGGTCGTTCATTTCCAACGACTATCCTCGTTCGTCGGCGTCGTTGGTTACTTTTTTTACGAACAATTTTTGCCCAATCGATCGTTCGTCGTTCGTTCGTCGTTCGTTCGTCGTTCATTTCCAACGATAAAAAATGGAAGTGTGTACGCAGCTTAAGTTTTTTAACTAGGGCGGATAGTAGCGAGCCGGATAGTCGGGAGTCTGCTGTATTTTGTCTCACACATCTATAATTTTGGAGACCTCCTGGGCTTTCTTAGCATACAGGCTGCAAACAACTTGACCACCTGAGCCACCTGGCCCCAGGCTGCGACTTATTGCCCCCTATTGTAAAGACAGGTTCCCTTCTGCAAAAATGCCAAGCAGTTTAAAGCACCCGAGGGCTTGGAAAGCAGTAACCGCACCACAAATCGACTGGCCAAGCTCTTAGAATTTGCATGATCTAATAAAATCCTCTGCTAAAGAAAGTTTTTGTCATGAAAAGTTTACAATCATTCTTGCAGAAAGGTGCAAACAAAAAATATTTTTGCAGGGTTAATAAAATTTCCTTGTAATTTTTTCAAGACGAGCGTGCAAAAATCTAAATGATGAAAGTGTTATGTTATGCAGAAAAACCCCGAATTGTTGTGAATGAGCTCTTCTATGAAGTCCGGTCCACAGAATGTGAGTCATTATATACTACGAGAGCGTACCATTGCTCATAAACACTTTTGTTATTTCCTGGACGACAAGCAAACACGGTAGCACTTTGACTCTAATTTACAGAAAAGGTGAAGAAAAAATAATAATTATGGCCTAAAGAAGGGACAACCCCTTTGTAACAAAAATTGCAGGGATGTCAAAAAGCAACCACGGGGAATACATCAAATTTTGAAGTAGAAGTAAACCCAAACTGGAATACATTTAGTTTGCTTAAGCACTGGATATCATAAATTGTCATTTTATTCATAAAATACTGGAAATGCCAAAATCTCTGGGAATTATTATAATGAAAGTTGCAGATTTGAGAAGATTAAAACCAATGCTTGTTCTGGAAATGAACCCCTTAACTTAATTTTCCCCTCCTCACACCCTAAATAATTCCAAAATAGATTTGAAAAATATTCTTTAAATACTTAGCTGAATTTAAAGTCACATGATGTGTTGGGTCCTAAGTCTTCTTGGAAGGTCCATCTATGAATGTCCTTGTTGCTTCCCAATGAAGGAACGTCCTAGTGGATGGCTATTGCAAAAATTTCTACAGTTCTTAAACATCAAAAGATTTTATTCCCCAAATTATGGTGAGAGAAACATCACATTACTAGTCAAGGTTACAATGCATGTCAATGGGAATGAAACCCGCTCCAAGGTAAAATCAAGGTCAGAAGGTGGTCAACTGCTGGTCAATGGCTTTCAACTAAAGGAGAAGTTAAAGTTGATGCCAAAAGTGTTTATTATGGCCCACATTCCTGCCGAAGTGTCCCCATCCAGGGCTACAACAGCTGCAATATCCCTTATTGCTTCTTCTAGTCGTTGACCATCTTCGTAGGGTTGCAGGGTTGGACATAGTGGTGCAAAACCGAAATGGAATTGTGAATTTTAAATACTGTCACACTTACCTCTTCCTCACTAAAGCCCGGTCGCCTCTCTCCTGCGCATGCAGACAGTTCTGAGTCCGGGTGTGCCTGCTCTTCCAGATTTATTCAGTATCGCCCATCCTGCCGGCCAATCTGAAAATAGCCTCTTAACCATCCCTGGCTTTTTAGCTAGCTCAGACACAGCACTCAGCATTCGTGCAATGTGTCTCCACTAATGCTGATTCCCCCTAGCTCTGCTGAGCATTTTCTCTAAACCTGTTGGTTGATTCAGTGTTTTCCCTGTCCAGCTCCTGTGTTAACCCCTTTATGCCCAGTCTGGTGTTTCCCTGCCTGTTCCTTTGTGTTGTTCCAGTGTCTGCAATAATCCCTGCGTCCCCTGTCGCTTCATGAGTCCCCTTTGTTCCCTGTGTCACCGGTGTTTGTTTCCTGGATTTCTGGATCCGTCTCCCCAAGCGTGACAGATACATATCTGGGGTTTGGATCACTGACAATGTGTTATATCTCTGGTGACATTTCTGCTAACTATTTTGTATCACCTCTACTTCCATAAGACCATAGGTTTAGGTTTAAGACCAAGGTTTAGTGTTTTGGCAGCTGAATTTATTAATTTTTGTTTTTCATGATAGATAATCCATTGGAAGAGCACCCCACCATCTTTAGACTTTGGCCACCGATATTCCCGAGATATATAAGGAGTCAGATTGTGAATCAAAATTGCAACAACCACGCAAAACTGAGAGATCTGTTTTAGGTGGTCTTTAAGTTGTTACTGGAAACATTCTACACCCCCTTCTTCTTAACACAAAGGCGTAACAGTTGTACATTTCTCTTTTAGACAGGAAGAACTTCCTGTACAGTACAGAAATGTTACTCTATTCGGCTCTGCGTTCATCTTTCCCCTCTGATCTCTTTTGTGCTTTAACCACAGAACAAATTGGTCAGGCAGCCTCCTCCATCAACAGGAAACTTCTAGTAAGTAGAAAATTGTTTCCTATCTAATGGGCTGGATAGTTTACCGTGGAGGAGGAAAAATATCTTCTGTTTACCTCCACGGCACAAGTAGGTGGGTGTACTCAGATGTATTGTGGAACGTCGGGCATATATATAACATACACGACCTTTAGCCCTAGATGTGTATTCAGCAAGAAAAAAAAAAACCTTAAAGCAGAAGTGAACACACTAGAACAAGAAGTCCCCGGGGGGTTGAGGTTTTTGTCAGCAGAGACATGCAAAGTTGCTTTGCCAAAAAATCTTTTCCTCGGCCATTGGTGGCATTTTGTGTTTTGCTTACACTGCATTTCCCATTCACCATGGGGTGTAGGGATCGGCTCTATTCTTGGCACTGATGAGAATAGATCTAGAAGCCGGAGAGAATATTTCTGCATGCATAAGAGTTACATCAACAGTGACCACCCAATGGGTCCAGTGGTCCCAGAAAATATGGGTGAGAAGATGGTGGCTTCTGTGATTGCAACAGAGATGGGACCCTGGACCTATCTTCATTGGGGGGGGGCACTAAATTTATATTTTCCGACAAAGTTTAGTTCTGCTTCAAATGAAAACTTGTCATAAGAGAAACATGAAAGTCGTCATTGCTCACTAATAACAGGTGTACAATGCATGCACCTAGAGGTTTCCACCCTCCAATATGGGTTTTCTATAAAAACAGCACAGCAGCAGCTGCTTCCCTTCCTGCTCTCTGTTTCATTTTCCAAAATTGAACAGAAGAGGGAGGATGGAAGTAAAGACTTTCTTCTTACTGACACTAGAGTTGTGTGGGTAAATTGAGCTTAAGCTACTGAGCTCCATACACTTCCTCGTCCTTCCTTTCCTCCTCGTCCTATTCGGCTTACTCCTACTTTCTCCTCATTTAACAGAGCACTTAAAACCCGTCTTTTCAATACCCCCTACCCGTCTTCTGTCTCTGAAATCCTCACTACTCACCCACCATTCCCTACCCCTTCCTTTTCTGTTTTACTTCCCCCACCTCTTAGATTGTAAGCTCTTCGGGGCAGGGTTCTTTCCTCCTCCTGTGTCACTGGCTGTATCTGTCTGTCATTTGCAACCCCTATTTAATGTACAGCGCTGTGTAATATGTTGGCACTATATTGTATAATAATAATAAAAATAATACACAAAAACCATTTTAAACACGGCAGGTAAGAATAGACAGGTAAAAATGTGACAAGGAACTCACAAGCGCCATCTGTTTTCTGTAATTGTAAATTTGTAAGATCTTCGGGACAGGGTCCTCTCCTCCTGTGTCACGGTCTGTATCTGTCATTTGCAACCCCTATTTAATGTACAGCGCTGCATAATATGTTGGCGCTATACAAATCCTGTTTATTAATATGAAATATTCATATGCAACATTTATATTTACTAAGCTAAAAATACTGTCATTTTTATTGCCAAAGTAAAAAAAATATATATACAAAACCAGTGATATACCAGCTGATTACATGCAGAGCCTGATAATGGTATAATAATATAATACAAATAATATTATAAAATAGACTTATTATATTTATATTGGGTCTTATTTATAAAGCTCTCCAAGACTGAAAAAGATAAACTATCATGGGAGAATCTGTGATCCAGCAAACCTAATTTTGAGAAATCCATTGGTTTGTTCAATTGCCCAGGTTCACCCATGATAGTCTATCTTCTTCATTCTTGGACAGCTTTAATAAATCAGACCCATTACATGTTACCCGCCACGCAATGTACAGTACACTTTGTCACAGTTTGACATTTGATGACTTTTTTAGCATTGTAACACTTTTGTCACTTCTTGCAGGACAGCTGTAGCATGGCTTGTGAAGAAAAGATAGTAGTGCACCTTCAGGAGCTGGCCCGTCAGAACTCCAATACTGGGCTATCTCTGGATTTCGAGCCCCAGCAGCAGTACACGTTCGTGGAAAAGTTGCAGGATCGCTACAAGTGTGCGCACTGCCACCAGGTTCTGCACAATCCTCACCAAACAGGATGTGGTCACCGATTCTGTGAGAACTGTATACTGAGGAACAAGTGAGTTTTATCTACAATCTCCTCCAGTTTTCTGTTACTGTTACAGTAGTTATAAGCGAGAAGCGTAAAACACACAAAATTTATATTGACATTTGGAGAGTTGTGATGGTACACCGGTAACAGCCTGGCCAGTAGATGATCCTTGTTTCAGAGACACCAGAAAACCTAAGAAGTAGAGTTTGTCCATACTGAATCTTTTCAGGGTTGTGCGATACTTCCCCCACCACCTAGATTGTAAGCTCTTCGGGGCAGGGTCCTCTCCTCCAGTGTCACTGTCTGTATTAGTCATTTGCAGCCCCTAATTAATGTACAGCACTGCGTAATATGTTGGCACTATATAAATCCTGTTTATTAATAATAATAAAGGGTTGACCATCATTTTATCCTTGGTTTAGTGCTGGGGGGCTCTGTTTGCCTCTACCCAGTAGATATAAATTAAGTGTATCTGTGACATGCATGGCTGCAAAAACCACATTTCAAACTGGGCAAAAAATAAATGCATGGAAGTTGTAAACCCTCCAAAAAAAAAAAATCCACAAAAAAGTTTTCCAATTAAACGTTTTTGTACCTTTTTTTCTAATTTTATTTGATCTTTATTAGAAATACTTGCTGATTCTGCCAGTGAGTTGTTCTTGTTGGTTAGCAGTGGCAGCAATGCGTAGCGTTGCCTCTGGCCTGCCTAGGCTATAGTCAGTCAAGTTGATTCTTCATTGAGTTCCTTCTGCTGTTAATGGCATCTATCGACCATTCCGCGCCCCGTGCCAGGCCAGGTCTCAGCACATGAATGGCAGTGGCTCGTCCTCATTGTATTTACAGCAGAATGGTTTGTGAGATCCAGAACTGGTTACGTCTAATTGAAATATTTCACTTTTTTTTTTTCTAAAATAAAGGTTCAGATATAGGATCAGACTGGTGAAATCTGATCTATAATAAAATATTTATTTATGATTTATTGATACAAAAGCTCATGTATGTTGATCTCCGTATAGCATATACAATTTATTTATGACTGTCTAATGCAGCCTTTCTGTACCTTTTACATGGAGGAACCCTTGACATAACTTTCCGGTCTTAGAGACCCCTTCTTTAACTCCTATAGCCACAGGTCAAAGTACATTAGCTTGGTGGTTAGTGGGAAGAATTCCCCTTACATTGTTGGTCATTGGGAAGAATATCTCCCTTACAGATAGCAAAAAAGTTTATCAATGTCAGGAAAACTTCTTATTGTTCATGGAACCCCCAGCAACCTCTGGAAAAATCCCAGTATACAATATTCTTTGACTGATCGCTGAATGTAAACTAATATATTTTGTTTTTGTTTTTTGTCTCCTTCAGTGAGTGCTATAACATATCCCAGTGTCCCATCGACAATGAAGACATTAAACTTCATGAGGTATGACTGTCTTTATCTTTTTATTATTATTATTATTATTATTATTAATAATAATTATTATTAAACAGGATTTATATAGCGCCAACATATTACGCAGCGCTGTACATTAAATAGGGAATGCAAATGACAGACTAATACAGACATGCAGCATTCATAATAGATTGTAGAGGAGAGAGTCGGGTTAGTGGAATACCAGCGAGAAGGATGTTACAGTAGTCCAGACGGGAGATGATAAGAGCGTGTACAAGGAGTTTGTTTGGTTGTGAGCCCCCTAGGAAGACCTATGGGCCAATTCTAATGCTTGCTCCATAGCAATTGTATTGAAGCCGAATAAGTTCAGTTTTACTTCAATGGAAGAAGAATGCAAGCTGGGAATCAGAGACTTCTTATACTGTCATACTCCTGCCGGGGATGGAAGAGATTAGCACTGTTAGTCACCGTTGAGCACTTTACATGGATAGGTGATAGTTGGTGTGTGATGGGGTCATTGAAGAAGATGTCAGCACTGAAGAGGTTGTGGACATCCCTTTGCTGGAGGACAAGTGAATATTTGCAGAATTTAGATCTACTTTCAATTCATTAAAAAAAATACTTTTTTGGAGTTGGAAAGCCTTTGATCCTAGTCCACTAGTTCTGGTGCCATCCCATCTTCCTTCTTCTTCCCAGCACGGACTGGACACCAGTCACCTCTGTCTTCTGCTGACGTCACCTAGTGACATGCCTTCCTGTAAATGTACAAAAATGTGCATTGCACATGTGTGATATATTTTGCCTTCTGCGCATGCGTGGGATTGGGCATGTACAGAAGTAGCAGCATGCAACCTGGGATGTGTACCTTATGTATCCCAAGAGGCTGCAGGCTTCCCCTTCAAAATAAAATAGGTATAAAAAAACATTATTATATAAAAGGGTTAGCTCACGAGACACTGATGTTGTTTTGTCACATTTCCTTTGCAGATATTTAAAGACAATTGCTGTAAGAGAGAAGTCATGAACTTACTGGTTTTCTGCAGAAATACCCCCGAGTGTGATGTAAAAGTGTCGCTTGGGAGATTCCAGGTAGAGGATTTTTTTTTTTTTTTTTTTTTATGTAGGGCAAGAAAAACCTAACAAGCATTAAACAGATCCATTGAAATGTATTATACGTGTTTGTGCTTTTATTATTCAATTAATATTATTAATAAACAGGATTTATATAGCGCCAACATATTACGCAGCACTGTATATTAAATAGGGGTTGCAAATGACAAATACAGACAGTGACACAGGAAGAGGAGAGGACCCTGCCCCGAAGAGCTTACAATCTTCAGATATTTCGTTCCCTGCATGTTCATCTTTGCTGTTTGCCAACATTACCAATTCAAATGCAAATATGGCCAACTTGACAATAACAAATTTTGTCTTATTAATTTAAGAAAAGTTGATCATTCAATCTACTTACAATAAAAGTGTCCTCCATCATTTTAAATTAATTGCAAAGCCCCATAGAATGTTACCTAAATTGCTGGGAGAGTCAGGGGAACATGTTGATCATGCCCCAAGTGAAAAAAGAGATTGTCGGGGAATATATACAGGTAGTCCCCGTGTTACATACGAGATAGGGACTGTAGGTTTGTTCTTAAGTTGAATTTGTATGTAAGTCGGAACAGGTACATTATTTTAATAAATGCATATATGTGTCTCAACATATTAGGCAGCATGGTGTCAGTTACTGTATAAAATCCTCACTGTGAGTTAATCACAAACAAAGCAAAAAAAAACACTTTTCGGGGCCTAGACATTCATTAACGTCTGGAGCAAGCTGTGCTTTGATATGCAAAAAGAAACAACTGCAGAGTTTCTTAGTCATTAAAGAGTTACAAGATGTTGCAGAAGAGCTCAGTCCCAGCTGTGTTTAGCAAAAGATTTCTTCTGCAAGTCATGCAAACCGCTCCCCTCCAAGCCATAGTCCTGCACACTAGGGAGCAGGGAAGTCCCGTTCGTATCTAAGAGTCGTCTCTATGTCAGATGTCCTTAACTCGGGGACTACCTGTAGTTTATAATGCAGGTGTCAATCTCAATTAGTCCACTACGTTAAGTTGATGGTGAAATATATACATTTACAATGAATACTTGCATGGGCTCAATGGGGATGAATTACTAAGGGAATATTGGACATTCATATGGAAAGTGAATTTGACTTTAGTAAATGGGATGAAACTCTTTTTTATTGCAAACGTTTGCACCTTCTTGTGGACTTATTGAGATCGACACTTATAATAAAAATGTGTTCCAGACATAGATTTCGAAGACTAAATTTTGTCAAATGAAGCTAATTTTGAAATTTTCGCAATAATCCAACTAACTCGGAACAAAACTAATCTAGGCATGCGCTTTGCAGATTATTTGGGAAATTCAATATCATGAAACCATTTTCTTTACATCCCATGGAGCTGGACCACAAAACCTTCTCAATAATTGAATTGTTATTCCCTGGCAGGATCATCTCGCTCAGTGCTCCTATGAAACGGTTCTGTGCAGCAACAAAGGATGTCATGATAAAGTCTGCAGAAAAGACCTGGAAAACCATTTATTGACACAGTGTGAACTGAGAGACGAGACGTGCCAGTACTGCAGCAAAGGCATGGCGTCCATTGACCTACAGGTGATATAAGAACGTTCTGTATATTACTACATGCAGGAAAATCTAATCGGAGTTTACAATTCATAAAAAGCTGAATTCCAGCGAAATTATCCTTTTTATTTATGTTTTGTTATGCAAAAAAAAGGGGAAAGGTTAGGACATCTGTGTGAATCTAAAGGGCAGAAAAGTAAAATCACATGGGCTGTCTGTTTTTTTTTTTTTTTTTCCCTTGTTTTACAATTTAAATTATTTTGAGTTTCCTATGATGGGTTACTTGCTCCTAAATGATCTTTTGTGTATCATTGTTGGTCACCAATAGATGGCGCTGTGTCCTGTTATGAACTCATGTCTCATCTTCAATGGCAAGAGTTTGTTACACACTTTACTTAAGGACACAGCGCCATCTACTGGTTTGACCTGAACTTAAATCAAGATTTTTTTTGGCATTTTGAGGAAAAATAATTTGTTTATATAGGGTATGTTTTTTTTTGTTTTTGTTTTTTTACACTTTTACATGAGCTTATTATATTTCTGAGTTTTCACTACTGGTTTAAAATCTTTGTTTTATAAGTAAACATGTAATACCGGGTACATGTATGAATACACTGAGCACTGTGGGATTTGTAAAGATAAAACACAGCAGGAGCTGTTTGTCTGTACACTGTCTCTTCAACTTTAACATCTTGACAGGCAGGAGGAAGAGGGAAAAGTCACTCTTTCCAGCTTATTTAGGTATAGCATGAGCTATTGGGCTCTGCTAACAATATACAAAGTAGATAAGAAGAGCTTTTAACAAAATGTGAAAATAAGGTAAACTCCACCTGCTGGTGTCACAAAATGACAAAAAATTCTATACAAAATGTTAAATTTAGCAAGCTGTAAAAAAATCAGCAACAGGGCAGAATGACGTCAAGCAATGGTGGGCTGTGGAGGACACTGTAGAGGTGACATGGGAAGCAGCGGCTCAACAGAAGAGACCCTCATGACTTGAAAGAGAAGAGATAACCATACCAATCCTATTACAGCACTATATGGGGGGCATATATGTGGCAGGACCAGAGAGGGCACCATAGTGGCAGCAGGAACCAGTATGGTAGCTGGACTAGAAGTGGGAGTAGTAAAATATATTTTTTTTTTTCTGTTTCAGGTTCACATTAAAAAATATTGTCCGTTGTACCCGGTGCCATGTCCTAACAACTGCAGCCATACTTGTTCAAGAGAAGAGGTAATATATTTTCTGAGGACTCTCTGGGAGTGTATGCATAGTTTTGGTTTTTATTGTTGAAGGAAAATGTCCCTTCCAAGTTTTTAGTGTTATTTATCTATTTCCCTAATAGGTAGATTCACCCTCTGTATTTGTACTGATGGCCACTGTCATTGAGACAGAAAATGATAGGAAAATCCAAAATTTTCGAAAATGTTCCAGAACAAGAAAACTGCCAGCATGTTGTAGGGACCACTGCTTTCAAAGCAGTGGTCTATCTGCAGTGGTCTTGTACAGTCCCTGCTGGGTCAGAACTAGAGCTCTCTAATTAGTTAAGAGCTAATTGGAAAACTAAACTTTTATTGCAGAGTTATATGTCTAAACTCAACAGGGAGCATGTGAGGCCTATGCAGACAAACCCCTGTTTCCAAACCTACAAGGATCCTACTATCTACTGCATGCTGGAAGGGAATGGCCTTTTATATTCAGGTTGTAACCTCTTTAGAAAGAAAACACATTGGGAGACTTGAAACACTTTTTTTCTTTTGATGGACTAAACTGAGTTTTAAAACACAATAGAAACTTGATTGTACCCACTGTTCACATTTTTCTAATTGGGGGGGGGGGGGGGGAATGTGAATCCTGGGTGAATATTGTGTGATAATTAGTATATTATTTTAGCCAAGTTTGCGTCTAAAGAAGCTCAGTTAATATCCATTATCATATCTGTCCCATCATATAAGACCTATTAGAATATATATGCACAATGTCACACTCACCTCCTCCTCACTAAAGCGCAGGTGCCTTCCTTGCATGCGGGCAGTTCTGATTATGGACATGCCTGCGCTCCCAAGCTTTATCAGTTCACCCATCCCGCCGGCCAATCAGGAAATAACCATCCCTGGCTATTTAGCTAGCCCAGACAAAGCACTCGGCTTTCGGGCAATGTGTCTCCACTAGTGCAGAGCCCCTAGCTCTGCTGAGCAGTTCCTCTACACCTGTTGGTTAATTCAGTGCTTTCCCTGTCCAGCTCCTGTGTTAACCCCTTGTTGCCCATTCTGTTGGTTCCCAGCCAATTCCCATGTGCTGTTCCAGTGTTCCTCTCTGTTTGTAGTAATTCCTGTGTCACCTGTGCCTCCTGTTGCCTCCAGTGTCTCATGTGTTCCCTGTGTTCGCAGTGGCCCCTATGTCACTGGTGTCTATTTCCTGGATCCCTGTTATTTGACCTCTGGCTTGTGACCTGACCACTGTTGCTTGCTGCCTTCCTTGACCCCGGCCTTCCTTGACAATTCTTCTGCCTTGTAATTTGGTACCATGTATCCTCCTGCCCACCTTGGTGTGCACAAGGACTGCAACCTGACGGTAACCAGCAGCGCAACATCCTCACCACTAGAGGCTCTGGAGAAGACCTGGTTACTGCTTAGTCTCTGCACCTTGGCCCTTCTCAGGGCTCACACCACTTCTGTGCTAGCCGTAGTACTCCCTAGTGGCCCTGTCTCTGCAAGCGTGACACACAGTGTGTATGTATATCTATGTGTATATATATATATATATATATATATATATATAATATTTATTTATTTATTTACCCTTTATATCTATTGCTACCACTCCAATAATTAAAAGCAGATTTGTTGGTTTTCCAGCTGGAGGAGCATGTTGTCCTCTGTCCTGAAGCCGAGGTAGATTGTCCTTTCTCGAATTATGGCTGCTATGTAAAGGTAAGCAGATGAAGCAATGAATATTTATGTTTTAAAGGGATTTAAAATTCATATTTAAAATAAAACATGCCAGAAAAAAACTGTACCCCTGGCATCATCTTGGCATCAGAAACTCTTAAAAATTTAATGAATAAGTAAATATCATCACATAGGTTCGTGCTAAGCACAGGCCGGACTGTATATAGTGTAGGCTACTTTGTGCTGTGGATCTGTAATCCACTTGCTCCTTCGGGGAGGGGCCACACTTTCTCCATTTCTGATTGGTGGATGTCATCTTTACATTTTTGCGCATCTTACACTTATAATATTGAATATGCTATACTATAATATAATATTATTGAATAATAATAATAATGAATATGCTATATTATAATATAATATTAATGCCTAATGAAGAGGTCCCACAAGGCCAAGAAACATTGCAATGTTTTGCAGTAAGATCAGGTCGTTTCAAGAAAACTTACAATGCTTTCCTAATATCTTTGCAGGTAAAAAGGGGAAAGCTAAAACTGCATGAGGAGACCTTTCTTAAAGACCACATGCTCTATGTCCTGAACAGAAACACAAAACTTGAGAAGCAGGTAAACACATATATCTGTGAATAGGAGTATTCCAGGTAGTAAATGTTTAGGATCAGAAGTAGTTTCCTTGTTTTTTTTTTTTTTCTAGTATGTGACTATAACACACACAATTACATGTCCAGTATGGGATTATAAAAGAAAAAAAAAGTTAGCACCTTAAAGGACAAATAAAAGCTCCTGTATGAAGCTCTAAACAAGTACCAAATGTCATCATGATGCACAAGTCTCATATAATAAACAAAAATCTTCCCTGGCTGAGCCAAATACCATATTTTTCGGACCATAAGACGCACTTTTTTTCCCCCTAAAGTGGGGGGAAAATCAGGGTGCGTCTTATGGTCCGAATGCATATTTTTTTACTTACCTGTATCCCCGCCGGTCCCCGCAGCCAGTGTCCTCTTCCTGTGTCCCAGCGTGCGGCACTTGTGCCCGCCCACGAAGGCGGCGCCGATTGGTTTGATGAATGCCGATCGGCGCCGCCTTCATGGGCGGGCACAAGTGCCGCACGCTGGGTCTCAGGGAAACACAGAGGAGGAACACAGACAGAGGCAGATAGCAGCCAATGTCTGTGTTCCTCCTCTGTAGGAGGCTGCTATCTGCCTCTGTCTGTGTTCCTCCTCTGTGTTTCCCTGTCTTCCAGCGTGTGGCACTTGTGCCCGCCCATGAAGGCGGCGCCGATCGGCATTCATGAAATCAGTTGGCGCCGCCTTCGTGGGCGGGCACAAGTGTCACACGCTGGAAGACAGGGAAACACAGAGGAGGAACACAGACAGAGGCAGATAGCAGCCAATGTCTGTGTTCCTCCTCTGTGTTCCAGCGTGCGGCACTTGTGCCCGCCCACGAAGGCGGCGCCAATTGGTTTGATGAATGCCGATCGGCGCCGCCTTCATGGGCGGGCACAAGTGCCGCACGCTGGATCTCAGGGGAAATCAAATGAATTTTTTTTTTCTTGTTTTCCCGTGCGGAAAACCTGGTGCGTCTTATAGTCCGGAGCGTCTAATGGTCCGAAAAATACGGTACCCCTTTTTTAATGTCTCACCCGCTTCCCCTTTTAGATACTGCTGATTCTAGTGGGAGGGGTTTCAGTAGCAGAAGCAAGGCTGTCAATCAAGAAAGTAGTGGGAGGGGCTGGGTGTGGCCAATTGCTGATTGACAAGCTGCAAGTTTGTGAATCAGCAGTGACAATGATGATAGCCGCTTCCCCTGCACATCTTCCAATATAATTTCAGTAAATCTGAATCTCTTCCCAAAGAGCCCCAGACTTCAGATGATGGTGGGTGGCCAAAAAATCTTTAAAAACACACTTACATTAGACATATCCTCGGATGGTGGGGTGGGGGAGATAAAATAATTACCTGTCTCAGTATAAGTAACTGGACTGGGTGCAAAATCCTCTTATACCTCTGGACCTTTTTTTTTTTTGTTCTGCAAGTTTTTTGCATCATCTCTGATTTGGGTCTTCCATGTTCATTCACAAGATGCAGGATCTGTGGCAAAGTCTGGAACTAAAAGAGAGCACAATTCAAGAGCTGTCAAGCACAGTCAAATGGTGCGAGAAGGAATGTCGCCAATTTGGGCAGCTTGGGGGCACCAATGGAACTCACATCTCCAGTTCACAGGTGAGAAGCTAAAGGCCTTTCACCGGGAGGCTTTTTTTTTTTTTTGGCTGATGGTATATTGAAACCAAAATTCAACTACGACAGAACATAAAATACATACAATCTTAAAGGAACCAACCAAATCACTGGATTGTTATAATCCAATCATTTAAAGACTACTAAATTCAGATATTTTTCATAGCATTTCTACTCTACAGTCCTTCAAGCTATTTCCTATTACAGTGACGTAGCTTAATAGGGGTCACCCTGGACCTACCAGATGGAGATTGTTCCAATCCACCCCATGTGCCCCATATTGACCTGTTTATGATTTTATGAGCATCTCTAAAGGTCCAGGTGGCCAAGCTGTCAAAACGTTGGCAGGCAATGCTTAAAATCTGGAGCATGGCTTGTGATTATCATCCAAATGTATGGCACCATTAATAAATTTAATTGGCTCAACATAGAAAATATGTTTTTTTACGTTACATGTGCAAAAATGCTGTACATAGGATTGAGACTTTAAACCAATGTTTAAACCCCAGGAATCTTCCAGAGGTTGCTAGAGGTTCCTTGAGCAATGAGCAGTTTGAGGTCAGTTTAAATGACACCAATGCTATTTTTGGCTATTTGTAAGGGTGACATTCTTCCCAATGGGCAGCAATTTAGGAGGCATTCTTCCCATTGACCACCACACTAATATATTGTGAGCTGTGGATATAGTAATTATAGCAGGGGCTCCCCGAAGACCTAAAAGGTATTTCAAGAGTTCGCCCATGTTAAAAAGGTCAACAAACCTGAGGACACTCATATACTGCTTAGCTACTGAAACCAATGCTCAGATATTTGTTGAATAAGGTAAAAATCAGAACATGTGTACATACCATTATAACAAATTTCGGCTACTTTTTCTTTACTAGACTTTGGCCAGTTACATGGAGAAGGCATCCTGGTTGGAAGACCAAGTGATGCAGTTAGTGCAGTTAATAAGTGAAGAGCAGAGCCGCCATGACTTGAAGCCATTAATTGAGGCCATTGAGTGTATCAAGCACAAAGTGACCGCCATTGAGAGCTACAAAGAACGCATCGGTAGGTATCCACTTGACCTGGGGAAAATGTTTCATGAATGATCTACAGAGAGGACAGAAATGGAACAGTTTATAGTCAGTTCAGTCTTCTAATTAGAACCGTTTCCTTTTAAAGAGTTAGGAAGACCCAAAAGTTTAGAAAGGATAAATCTCTCATATCATTTATACATTATTCTTGACTTTCCAGATTTACACACAAAGGTCCTAACTCCCCTTTTATTTCAATTTTTGTTATCATCAACAATGAGAAGAGGGAAAAATTGGGGGGAATGGGAAGAAAGCCAACATAGATGTTAGAGAAGGTTGGTGGGTACATGCATGGTCTAAGCAGGTCACGATGGCTGTTTTTCCCAAAGTCACAAAGGCGTTCCTTTTTGGACACAAAAAGCAGAAACCAGTGGTGGATGTAGCCAACAGTGGGCCCCTGTGAATAACTGACTTAGGGCCCTCATGAGGATTGGCTGAAGAAGGTCTGGGCCATTTATTAAGTGGCACATTTTGTACCTCCCTATGTCTGCCCCAGCCAGGAAGCATAGAATTTCCAAATTATACAAAAAAGTTGAAGAGTGACTCAGCCTATCAGACTCCAACTTATTCCATCCAACTGGAGCTAGGTAGAAAAAACATGGCAGGTCTGTGATTATATCCTGGAAATAGCAACGGCCTTGTTATGTATTCACTGAATACATGGCAGCTGGCTGTATCCTCAAACAACTTAATGGCCGCAGGGTCAACCTATCATTGGAGAACCTGGGTAATCAATTGGATTTGGTCCAGCATTGAAAACATTGGCCTTCTAATCGCAAATCATTTTTAAGAAATGTGGATCACCCAGGTTCTCCAGTGTTGGAGAGCTTTAATAAATCCAGGACCATAGTGAGAGCCTTGGGCCCTAAAGAAAATAAATTGATTAGACTTTAGTCTGTTAGTAGTAATGAATCCTGGTAACACTTGTAAGTTCTCCTTATGGACTTTTGTCCAATACGATAATCCTTTTTCTTCTTTATTGATCAGACAACCTGGAAAACCAATTCAGCAAGCACGACATGCAAATTAACCTCCACAAAGCCCAGCTCAGCAGCAACGAGGAACGATTTAGAATTTTAGAAAGCACCTGCTACAACGGCAAACTGATCTGGAAAATCACAGACTACGAGAAGAAGAAGAGGGAGGCGGTGGAAGGTCGCGCGGTCTCCATCTTCAGCCAACACTTCTACACCAGCCGCTGTGGTTACCGGCTCTGTGCTCGGGCCTACCTCAATGGCGATGGTTCAGGCAGAGGAAACTATTTATCACTGTACTTTGTCGTCATGAAAGGGGAGTTCGACTCGCTTCTCTCTTGGCCTTTCAAGCAGAAAGTCACATTAATGCTTCTTGACCAGAGTGGGAAGAAGAACCATATGATGGATGTTTTTAAAGCTGACCCCCACAGCAGCAGTTTTAAAAGACCAGAAGGTGAGATGAACATTGCTTCCGGGTGTCCGCGCTTCGTGTCTCACAACCAGTTGGAGAATCCGAAAAGTGGCTGCTATATTAAAGACGATACCTTGTTCATTAAGGTTGTTGTGGATCTCACTGATCTAGAAGAGTTATAGGACATAAGGAATTTAATGAGAATTTAAAAAAACTTTAAAAGAGCCAGAATTACATCCTGAACTAATTTAGCTTTTACAGATAGTATGGTGAAAATGAATCTGCTATTTTGCCTAGGAAAATGAATGATATTCTTGATAGCCCTCCACCTATCCTACTGATACTTAGCCTACTTTTCCTCCCATCCATAGGAATTCAGTGTCAAAAGCCCTGTGTAAGTTCTGTTCAATCAGAGCTTACCCAGGGCCAATGACCGGCCCTTGCCCCTGGTTGAAGTGTTCCTGGCCTAACCATTGGTGCCAATGGCACCACGCACTGAATAATAGGTGAAGGGAGCCACATGCTCCCCCATAGCAACATACCAGGTCCTTCCAAAGGCTCTGCCAGGTAAATTTTAGAGCCCTGGAGTACAGTAAAGGGAAGTATCAGTGATAGTAAATGAGTTCTTATCAAAGTTATCTGTTGTTTCAAACTTTTTTTGCTGCTACTCTGGACTGATTCATGTAAGATAATATAAGATTTTGTAGACATCACCTTGAGTAGACTTGCCTGCCCTTCCAAAGAATAACTGGTCTTACTATATTTTTGTATTGAATTTTATGTATATATATTTCAGTAGTCTGCATACTGAGGTTTATTTTAGATGATTTATTATAAATTTGTGTGGTCTTGAAAACAAGCTCCAAAGGGTGCAAGTACATGTCAAAAGCAACTGTTAAAGAGGACTGTTCAATTATAAGAACAGCAAAAGATATCTACAAAAAGAGTCAACATTCTGCCTCTAAATGCTTTTATATAAAGTTTTTACAAAAATGATGAAGTAAAAGAACAAGAGAAGCCTATACGATAATGTGTTATTATCCAGATGTGATAGGGAAGCACAAGCTTTGGCTAAAGCCTTGACTATAAGTTCGTATCAGAACGTCCTTCAAGTGCAAAAACGTATACTTGGTTCTCCAAAGTGATTTCGTACTCAATAAGGTGGCATGGTTAGCATTCTAGCCTTTGCAGCACTAGGTCCCAGGTTCGAATCCCAGGCCGGGACAATATCTGCAAGAAATTTGTATATTCCCCGTGTCTGTTTTGTACTCCGGTTTCCTCTCCCATCCCATACACATGCAGTTAGGTTGATTAGCTTCCTCTCAAAAATTGGCCTTTGACTGACTTGTATGATATATATGACTAAATATATGACTATGATAGGGACATCGTGAGCCCCTTTGGGGGACAGTTAGTGACACTTTAAACTTTGTAAAGCACTGCAAAATATGTTGGCGCTATATGACTAGTTAATAATAATGGTTAGGTTAAGCAAACCATTTTGGCACCAAAAATGTCTACACCCATAAAAAAATCAAGTATCATACCTGAAAATATAGAATGACTTTCTACAATTACAAACGATCGTTACCTTTAATTTGTCCTATGAGTTCTGTCCTTAGTGTGAAATACCCATGGTGTGGCTGTTACGCAGCTAACCTAGAGCTCTGGAGTGAGCGTTCAGGAAGTACTTTGCCACCAAGAGAAAAATTCTACCAAATATCTCAACAATCTACTTTAAATGCAACTGATCACAGGCACTCTGAGAAGTTCCCCAATCTGATCAGCAAATTATAACATTCACCATCCACCCCCAATTATTGGGTACTGGGTATTAGGATAAGGTAAAGATAACAGATACTGCTGATCCAGGGAACATCTGTTTGCCCCTGATTGGAATCAGGAAGGAAATTTATTCTGCTGTTGGAGCAAATTGTACCGGGGTTTTTTTGCCTTCCTCTGGATCAACTATATCTTATAGGGTTTTATATCTGGGATATGTGTATTTCCCTAGTGGTTGAAATTGATGGACTTATGTCTTTTTTCAACCTAACCTATTATGCAACTATGTAGGTTAGGATATCCAGGCCTGTTCATGGCATTCTCCAATGCAGAGGAGGGGAAATATCTTTGCTTCTATTGCTATAAATTGTGATTTTATATAAAATTCATGAGAGCTTCCAATGCATTTTGAAGCACTTATCAGAATATATTGGCACATTTCAATGCTCAGATAACCCACTCTCCCCACTTACTCAACAACCTCCCTGTTTCTTAAATGTTTCCTTCTAACCTGTCAAGACCATGAAATAATTGATATCTACATCCAAAAACAAAGCTAACGTATTCTAGCTTACCAGCCCTTTAAATATGTTGGCTGCCTTACAGTTTTATTTTTACCAAGCACTAAAAAGCAATCTTATCATTCTTGTGTAAACTACTGATCATCACAACCCTCAAATAAAAGGAGATGAGCAAAGTAAGCCCATCCTGTATGACAACCATTACTCCTATCACATAGGGTGGAGCAGTGAGCGTTGTCACCCTAGCACAGGAACACAAATGGAATTCAAGGCCACCATATCTAAGGACTGGTAAGCTGCAATATATTACATTTCTGTTTCAGGTACACTTTGGATAAATTATCTTGAAATGATCAAAATTCTATAAACCATTTTTTAAGAACTGATATAATTTTGGAAATATATTTATTTTACAACAAGGTCTGTGGATTCATTTCATTTTGGAATTAAAAGACTGGGGTGCAGAATGCATGTGCCAGTAAATATTGATGAGTATTTTTCCTGCCATACTTGGTGATCAATTTGGGATAAGAAGTGAAGAATTGCTCTATCAAAGACAAGAGATTGGGAAAGGGTTAGATCTACTGTTGGTTCTTTATTGCTCTTCAGCTTCTGGCATGGGGACCCTTTCTACCGCAGCAATCAAGACTGAATGGGAGTGCAGAGCCTGGCTCCTGGCTGCTCTTTCTGCGCAGGCTCGATCCCAGGTATGTGCAGAAGGGGCATTTTCCAACACTGAGGGAAAAGTGATGGCGATCCGACGCATGAGCAGTGAGATTAGCACTCTTTTTTTTCCCCTTTTACAGTTTTTTTTTCCCGTTGGAGCAAATTGTACCAGGGTTTTTTATATCTGGGATATGTTTATTTCCCTAGTTGTTGAACATGATTTTTTTTTAACCTGACTTACTGGAGGAACCCAACATAGAAAGAAGATGCACACTCAATGCAGATGACTGCACACACTGTGGTTAGCACTCTGGCCTTTGCGGCGCTGGGTCCCAAGTTCGAATCTCGGCCACCACACTATCTGCGTGGAATTTGCAGGTTCTCCCCATGTTTGTGTGGGTTTCCTCCCACATTCCAAAAACAGATTATTTGGCTTCCCCCCAAAATTGACCTTACACTGTGGTAATGACATAACTATGGTAGGGACATTAGACTTTGAGCCCCTTTATCGGACAGCTAGTGACATGACTATGGACTTTGTACAGCGCTGCTTAATATGTTGGCGCTATAAAAATGCTGGATAATATTAAAACAGGTGTTCCCATAGGAGGATTTCTCCTTCAGTGACAATAGTAAAATGGTCAGATTTCCATCACTTTCTAAACTTGCAGAAATGACGAATTCCCAGTGACTCAGGCACAAAATTATACATTTAGATATTATTTGATATTTTTAACAAAGGAATAAAATCTATTCTCCTAAACCAGCCTTTCTCCACATTTTTAACATTAGGAACCCTTGAAATACCTTTCAGGTCTTCAGGGAACCCCTTCTATAATACTATATCCACAGCTCACAGTATATTAGTGTGGTGGTCAGTGGGAAGAATGGCAACCTTACAGATACCAAAAAGATAATTGGTGTCAATTTAATGAAAGTTACAAATTGCTGAAGGAACACCTAGCAACCTCTGGAGGACCCTTGGCTGAGGAAAACGTCTCAAACATTCAGCAGGTTTAGGAAATATGTTTATTAGCATTCACAAATACAGGTAACCAAGCCATCACACAATTGTCCATTTCTTTGTAGTATTTAAGTGATTCAAATGGTCACTCAGGAATTTGTGTGGGGGGAAATTGGCTTGTTTCTGGGCCTTTAGGTCCTCAAACTGCCTCAGTCTCCGCTCGGTGGCATGACGGAACTCCTGATCTTTGGTCATGTAGGGTCGGCTTATCCAATACTCTGTCTCGGCTTCAATCTCCAGCCTCTTAATCATACTCTGCTGCATAGTCCATGTGATCGTCCGAGGACGTCGGTGTTTGCCAATCCACTGACGACCGGGTATGCCTTTCCTCAGGAGGATGTTCGTCAGGAACATGGTCGCTTTGTTCCTGGAAAAAAGAAACAGATTTTTTGAACACAGAGCCAGTAAATGAAAGTAAAATCGAAATATTATAAGTAAAGAAATAGGACCCTTAACCCCCCTAGCGGTAATCCCGAGTGTGACTGGGTGTGGATTTTACTTGCTAAAAGTGGTATTCCGGAGTGACACTCAGGGTCACTAAAGACATAAAAAAAAAAAACACCAAGTTCCGTTGTCATCCCCCGGGGTCCTGCTAGTCCTTGCAGGTCCTCGGGACACGTCCTCTTTCTTCGATCTTCAGCCAGCAACTGCAGAGACGATCTCCGGGGTTTCCTGGTGATGTCAAATGGGCAGGAGGAGAAGCGGGAAATTCAAAAAATTTGTTTTGGATTCAATGCAAAATAGCTGTATTGAGTCCAATACAAAGAAATCTTCATAAAATATTTATAAATACATACATTATATATATATATATACCCCGTGTTTCCCCGAAAATAAGACCTACCCCGAAAGTAAGACCTAGCACTATTTTGTAAACCTGCCCTAATATAAGACCTACCCCGAAAATAAGACCTATATTAAATATTGGACATATTTCAGTGAGTTATGCCTAAGAATTATAGGCCTACAATGTAAAATAAATTTCCATGCAAAAAAATGTAATGCTTTTTGCAAGAAAATAGTGACAGAATTAGAATGCTAGGGGAGTTAAAAGAAAATAATAGCTATGGAGAAAAGAGGAAGAAAAAGGTAACTTTAACCAAAAGTTTGGGCAATATTTGGATGGAATGGGGAAGGATTAGGAGACCTGTTTGGTTTTACTACTGAATAGAAAAGACAACACAACTCACAGATCCTCTTTACTGTGGTTCCATACCAAGTGGCATTGTATTTGGAGCACAAGTGTTGCTTTGATAAATGGAACAACTGCACCCCCAAAATACAATTGCAGTTGGTACGATTGTTAGCGCTTTGTCGTAGCTGTTATCAGAATACAAATGTTGTTCTGAGTGTCAATTTACCCAATAAAGATTGCTTTGCTTCAATATAATCAGGCAAGTTGCTGCTGTCAGGATGACAGCCAGGAATTGTCAAGGAAGAGCCACAATGGGGAGGAGTTGGGCAGAACAGTTATCCCATTAGCCAACACTCTGGCCTTTGCAGCGCTGGGTCCCTAGTTCGAATCTCAGCCATCTGCATGGAGTTTGCAGGTTCTCCCCGTTGGCATGGGTTTCCTGTGAGTACTCCGGTTTCCTCCTACATTCTAACAACATGCTAGTTAGGTTATTTGGCTTCCCTCCAAAAGTTGTCTTTAGACTGTGTTAATGACTATGGTAGGTCATTAAATTGTGAGCTCCTTTGAGGGCCAGCTAGTGACATGACCATGGAGTTTGTACAGCGCTGTGTAATATGTCGGCACTAACTATACTATAAGTACTGTGCAATAATAAATGATAGAATAAGCACATAATGTAAAAGAAGTATTACACAGCTAGGAACATACAAGTACCTGACTCACTTTCCATCCAGCATCCCATACTTTGTGAAATGGAATAAATTGCACTAAAGTAGCATTAGCAGTATTATCCCGGCCTTGCATGCCACCAATGTAGGTGGAGAAGATCCAATTCTGGGCACAATAATACAAGAGAGGTTCTGAGGGTTACCATCCTCCACCAAGGTTTAACTAACCCCAGCAGGAGTAAATGAAACAAATGCCACCATTCCCCTCCAATTTCAGGATAAAAATCTCCGCTTGTAGCTGGGAGCATCGCCAGCTTCCTATATCTGGCCCGGGTATAATAATATCTCCCCTCCTATTGTGTGATACTTTCTCCACATTTTAGATTGTAAGCTCTTCGGGGCAGTGTCCTCTCCTCCTCCTGGGTCACTGTCTGTATCTGTCATTTGCATCCTCTATTTACTGTACAGCACTGCGTAATATGTTGGCACCAAATAAATACTGTTTAATAATAATAATAATCTTGGCACAATGTTATATTGGATGAGCCTGTCCCTAGCAAAGAGAAGGGCTATATACACATTTAGGATCACTGCTGGAAATGATCTTTCATTTGACAGATGAACGAACGAGCTCTCTACACAAAGCACCAATCTGTTCTATGGAGAGAGGGGAACAAGCAGCACCCCACTGTGCTCTCGTCCACAGGATTGCACAGCAAGCATTCATCAATCCACCAGGACAGATTCATGAACATCATCAGGAGGAAGCAATGTACCATTTGCCCAAAACGGGCACGACCGTTTATGTCATTTGACGTGCATACCCATCCTATAGATAAAATAATGGAAGCCCTGGCTCCTCTAAAACAAACAGATAGAAGGTTAGGTCTATGGATTCCCTGTATAACAGCCCTGATTGGTTGGTTGTGGTCACATGCACCTCCATACCCGGAAGTACCAGGTATCTCCTGTATCTCCCATTTGTATATTGTGGGATTAAAGTAAACCTGACTAGGGGACTAATAGTGCTGACCATCTTCTGAAAAGACTTTGTACCTGGCTGATACATTCTGCCAGCTGAAAATAAAATGCTTACAAGAAATAACGGTTGTTATATCTTTGTGGGCCGAGCTTTTTGCTTCTTTTTCCTGGAAATCAACGTCAGCCAGCAAACAATTGCTCGTCTCTCTCCTGCAGACACAGAACTCACCTCTAATCTGTAATTTATAGAATCCGGAGATGTCCCCGAAAGGCACTGCAGAATCCCAACGTGACAGCTCTCTCTGTTGCCCTTCAATGTGCGAGTTCCTAGTCCCCGCCCCGGAAATGCTTTATCCGCCATGTTTACTTAGGGAAACATTTTATGTTCTACAATATTATTGCTCCGAAATTCTCCAGTAGGAAAGAATTCATTACCTTGATACATTTTTGTTTTTATTTTTAAATCTATTTTGCTTTCTCATACACGGTTGTAGCGATCCTCTGCCAGGAATAAAGATGGCGGCGTACGTCTGTAAGGTAATGGCGGAAGTGATGTAAGTGGCGCGGTGTCATGGCGGCAGAGAGGAGCAAAGCTGAGCGGTGATATTTGGATATTGTTCGTGTTTTATACCTCGGGGCTGGGAGGACATAGGTCAGTATTGATGTTGGGGACGGTGATATATCTGTGGGGGTGCAACACCTAGCAGGGTTTGGTGGCAACTGTAACCATTAAGGAGAACCTGTATTAATTGGGCATATAAAACAGAATAATATTATTTATTAAATAATACGGTGCAGGTTTACCTATTAGATGCTGATTTTGTGTTATTTAGATAAACTTTGAAGCTGACACTGTAGCTTCAGTATTAGAAGTCAATGGTCATGGTCTGGTAAGGGTGCCCCCTGGCTGACATTGCTGGAATTGTCATTATGAGGCAGGGTGTTAATACAAATGATGTGATCGGTCACTTTAAAGAGGACCTAAACTCAAAAATAGCCAAAGCAACAAAAAAAATACACTTACATTCAATCCCGGAGCGCAGCCGATCGGTCCAGGGTGTCTTCCACTGGTCCCATGTCGTCTCGGTATCCGTCTTCTGGCCGCCGAGCCGGGTGTCACCATCTTTTCCTGTTCTTCCGGGGTGTTCTTCCTACTTCCCCCAACTCAGGTGCGAGATTGGGTGACATAGTTAGGGAACCCCCCACACTCATTGGGGTACAATGGTTCCTTCAACTATTTCCTGCAGTAGCGCCAACCACAGAACCCTGATGAAGGGAGAGGTGACACCAGAAACGTGGCGGCTGGTGATGCAGGGAGCACGGGTTCCCCGTACAAGAGATCAGGATGGAGTTTTGTCTCTTATCACCCCCAGACGCCTAGTGTTTTATGGAGCAACTTTGTGAGTACGGGTAGTCCCTGGGTTACATACGCGATAGTGACTAGCTTTGTTCTTAAATTGAATTTGTAAATCGGAACAGGTACATTATTTTAACCCCCCCTAGCGGTAATCCTGAGTCTCACTCAGGGTCGATTTTACTTGCAAAAAACGGTAATCCTGAGTCAGACTTGGGGTACCTAAAAGCAGGATAAAAACCCACCTAACTTGTTCCGTCGCTGTCCCCCACAGGTCCTGGGGACATGTCTGCCTCCTACAATCTCCAGCCGTGAAGTGCACATTTGATCTACGGGGTTTCCCGGTAACGTCGGTGCATGCGTCGGTGCGGCCAGGGCTTAGCGTCGGGATATTCAAATCATCTTGTATTGGGTTCAAGATGTACTGAGTCCAATAGAAAGAAATATTCATAAAATATATATATAAAATTATATTAAATATATATTATACAAGCTACTGTACAGTTATATTACATGTTTTTTTTTCAACAGATTGTGTTTTGTTATTTAAAGTTTATTATTAAATATCAGTGATTTATGCCTAAAGCCCCGTACACACGTCAGATTTTTATCGCCCGATAATCGGCATCGGCCAATTATCGGGCGAAAATCTGCCGTGTGTACAGTCGGTGTCGTCCATCGTCCGGACGACCGACCTGCCGGATCCACGGACGATGGACGACAGCCGATCGTAATGAAAGGGAAGGGGGAGCGCGCAGCAGGGTGCCGCTCCGTCGCTCTCCCCCTCCCCTCTCCATAGAGCATGAACGGTGCTGTATGTACAGCACCATTCATGCATCGTGCACTCCCTTGTCGTTGGAAAGGATCGTGAAAGATCCTTTCCAACGACAAAAATTGCAAGTGTGTACGCAGTTTAAAAATTACAGCCTACAATGAAAAATAATTTTCCATGCAAACAATTGTACAGCTTTTTGCATGGAAATTTGTAAGGAATTAGACCGCTAGGGAGGGTAATAAATGCAATTAGGACAGATGTTTGTCTCAACATATTATTAGGCAGTGAGGTGTCAGTTACTGTATTGTACTGTAGGTGCCTAGACATTCTTTAACTTCTGGAGCAAGCTGTGCTTTGATATGCAAAAAGAAATGACTGCAGAGTTTGTCTTGGTCATTAAAGAATTACACGAGGCTGCAGACAGCTCAGCTCGAGGTCGGTGCGTTCTGCTGGTTTCCAGTTAGCTGACATCGGGGTGTCTGGGTTTGGCCATTGAGTGACTGTGCAGGCTTGACTTGTAATAGTCCTGTGTACAGTTTGGACTTTGCATCTCTAAGGCTCCAGAGGGTTTGATTTGGGGAGCAGGACAGGCCTAGGGTTGGGCATGACATTGGGCATAAGTGGAGGCCCCATGTACAGCCTGGGATATAAGAGTCCCCAAAGGGTTTGATGTGAAGAGTAGGACAGGTATCTCCAGGGGACATAAGCCATCCGCACTGACACCTGGTAACTGTTGAACTCCGTTTCAGGTTGACATTTAGGCAGATAGAATTCAGCACGCTTCATATTCAGACACTTAACCTAAAATGTGGCTTCAGTGTCCCAGTGGTGGAGCCCAACCTGCAACTCCCTATTTACTAATTCTGGGGCGGTGATGTCGCATGGTGAGGACTCATCGATCACTTATCCAGAATTATCACTTCCTTTATAGGTGAAACAAAGGCACATGGCTTCACAGTACTAAAATTGAATGGTTACAAAAGAACTGTATGCAAAAAGCACAGGAGTTGGCAGCAACATTGTCTGTGGTCTCCAAGCAGCAGACGATTCCCCCATTCCTGACAATTCTATTTCTGCACTCTGTGTGGAGTTGGCCATATTGGCAGGGCTTTGCTTCCTCATGTCAGAGCCTCCAGCAAGGAGAACAATGATCAGCACAGCAGGGACAACACTAAATCTTACTTCCCTTTGATTTAGAGTAGCCGTGCCTTGGATTCACATACTTCAGATACAGAACTATAGAGAAGGTAAATAAATGTTCCCCATATATAGCACATTATTACCATTCTTTTTGCACAAATTTAACATAAAGTTCACTTAACTTATACCAGGAATCTCATATTTTTTCAATTAGATCTAATTAGAAAAAGTTGGGTGAAATGTGTATGAAATTTTAGTGAAGCATTTGAGACCCCTCAGTGTCGGCATAAATGAAGAAATGGACACATATACCAGAAAAAAAAAACAAAAGATGTATTCATGTTTTCAAGCAGTCCCGTCTCAGGAGCCGCAGTCCTGCATTGTAACTGGGGGGTGCTCACAACTTGCTAAGAGGAAATCACTGGCTGTTGAGGAAGGGATAAGATAAGTAGAAGTTCTTTATAATAGCTCTGAGCATTTCACCCTTGCAGAGACGGAAAAGTCGCAATACCAGAATAGTTTTTTATTTGCACTTTTTTAATATTGTTTTTTATTTATTTTTATATTGTTTTTTTCTCTTTTTCAGACATGTCAGACAGTCGAAGGGATAAATCCAGGAAGAGGTCGTCCTCGTCGAGTGGAGACAGAGGTAAATACTTTCGTTCTGGTTCATATTACAAAAGCCTAAACACATAGATATGTCCTAGATTGTAAGCTCTTCTGGGCAAGGTCTTCTCCTCCTCCTGTGTTACTGTCTGTATTTGTCTGTCATTATGTTAGATAATAAATATGTAAAGGGGCACGTAAAATGCATAATAGCAGATTATAAAATGTTAATTGTCATTAGGGCCACATATCATTGTGATGGATCAGTAGTGAGATGCAGGAGATGGAGGGGCCAAAGTGCCAAATTTCTACTGTGATTCACAATTGGGTCTCAGTGCCCCAGAGGTGCTACAAATTAAATCTGTCACCATGTGCAGGTACTTAATGTGCCAATTGTGCACTTTAGATGCCCTGCACTATCCACTATGTCATTCTGGCTTGATTTTGTATTTATAATGTACGTTTGTTAAAGAATATGAGCAACATTTGGGATTAAATTGTCCCCTACAGATAAATATATACCAACAGTAGTGCATTTCTTTTCTGGTATGTTATTTAAAGCGAACCTAAACTCAACATTTTTACTTTACATAGAAAGGTAGACAACCCCACTAAAAAAAGGAAAAATGTTTTTTTTTTTTTTTTGGGTAAAAAAAAAAGGGTGCAGCAACTCCTCTTTAAGTCTTGATAGTCGCGTTGATCAAGACTTAATGGGAGCGCAGAGCTTCCAGGGATACCTATGTTACGCATCCTAGGAAGCCGTTGCTGCTCCTTCTGTGATTATTAAATGCAATTGCAAAAACAGAAACTAACATATCCCCATTTTTGTTTTTTTGTTTTTAAGGAAGAGAAAAGAAGAAAAAGAAACGCAGTCGGAGCAGATCGTCCTCTGTGTCTTCCTCCTCCTCCTCTTCTTCTTCATCATCATCCTCCTCATCATCGTCATCCTCTTCTTTTTCCTCTTCATCTTCCAGCAGCAGAAGCAGCTCCAGCAGTAGAGGTATCCGCAGAATTATCAATGCAGAATTCTTAGGGGGAGTTTAATCATCCAGGGTGCTCAGCAGGTGATTGAACCTGTTTATAAATCTCTGCCCAACCCCAGCTAGTCCTAGTAACAGAAGCCTGCCCAACCCCAGCTAGTCTTAGGCTACGTACACACGTCCAATGGTTCTCGTCTGATAATCAGCTCAGGGCCGATATCGGACGAGACTCTGGCATGTGTACAGCGCCCATCATCCAAATGTCCGTCCTGGGGAATCCACAGACGATGGATGTTGAACGATCCTAATGGAAGTGAAGGGGAGAGAGCGCAGCGGGGTGCCACTCCGTCGTTCTCCCCCTCCTCTCTCCATAGAGCAGAACGGTGCTGTACGTACAGCGCTCGTTCATGCATCGTGCAGTGCTTAGTCGCTAGAAAGGATCGTGAAAGATCCTTTCCAATAACACTTTTTGCACTTGTGTACCCAGCCTAAGTGGCAGAAGCCTGCCCAACTCTAGTACTTACCTTCCCAATCAATATGAGCACACACTCATTCATTTTAGGGGTAGGCTAGGGTTTGGTAACCCCTTGCCGCTTGGACTAGGATTTCAGCCACGTGTTTATAAGTGAATCAATCATCTGTAGAACACCCTGTGTGAGCTTTCCCTTATGCTCGTGTTATTATATATAATATATTATATTATACATTCATTCTTCCTAGATTGTAAATGTGTACTCAATGTTATTTTAGAAAATGTTTTTGTAAAGCCAGAAAAAAAGATGTATTCTGGTGCCTTCTGACAACAAATCAGCTCCGGTTTTGGAGGTTTTCAATGTTCTCTGTTGCTTATTTTCACCTTTTTCCATCCTTTCTGCAACTGTGATCCCCTGTGACTTCATTGCAGCCAGATCCTGTCTATGTGTATGCCAGGCATAGCTGAACCTGGAGTTGGGCTTTTTAAGCTGAAGATTTGAACATTCAATAACATTCAATATGTCATTCAATTTTAAAAGGTAATTTTAGATTTTAATGCCTGGGTTTTTCCACTCACCTGGAGCAGAGTTTCTCTACCAAGGTTCCTCCGGAGCTTGTTAGGGATTCTTTGAGCAACAAGCAATTTATTCTTCTCCGCTCAGTTACCACTGACACCAATCAGGCATTCTTCCCTCTGACTATCACACTAATTTACTATGAGCTGTGGATATAGTAATTTTAGCAGGGGGTCCCTGAAGACCTAAGAGTTATTTCAAGGGTTCTCCTAATGTAAAAAGGTCAAATAAGGCTGAAATAGAATTTTGTTTCTTGTGTATTGGAGTTATACCTTCTTTCACCACAAGAGGGCACCTTATGTCTGTTGCTGGCAACCTATAGTGTGCATATCTTTCCCCATGTGATATTCACTACTGGATTTCATGGCACCTTTGCCCAGAGTTCAGCTTTACTATGATCAATTGATCTGTTAACCTTTTACCTTACCATTTTGGGTGCTTGGGACCTCCGTGTCACATCTATTTGCTGATTTTCCATGTGAAATATAAACCCAGAAACTCTCAGCTCAGATGTGCAATTTATCAGGTGTACAAACCAAAACCTGGAAAAAGTCCAGCAGCAAAAAGGTTAACTAACCTTATTATATTATTGGTTGACATCTAACCCAATCAACATAATGTATAATATTATTAAATTCAATAATAGTGAATGTAACATGATAACATATTAAGTCAGGTTGGAAAAAGTCAATCAAGTTCAACCACTAGGGAAATAAACATATCCCAGATATAAAACCCTATGGACATAGCTGATCCAGAGGAAGGCAACAAAAACCCTGGTACAATTTGATCCAACAGGAGTGAAAAATCCTTCCTGATTCCACGAGGCAAGGGATTTTCCCTGGGTCAGAAGTCTCTGTTATCTTTACTTTAAAGCTTTAATACCTAGTTATATTCTGTGCTTCTAGAAATCATCCAGCTTTTTCTTAAAGCAATCTATAGTATTTGCTGAAACTACTTCCTGTACCAGTTTATTATGCAGGTTGTTCTGTAATATAACTGATTTTCTTTTCTTTACTCCTTTAGATGTGGAAAAGCCTAAAAGCCTAAAGTCTAAAACCAGCATTAAAGGAAAACACAATAAGAAGGTAAAGCTCAGACTCTGTACAGTGTTTTACATTTGTCTTCATGCTTTTCCTGTTCTGTGCATTTGCACGTGACTTTATTAGAAAGAACAAGAGCGCCTTTGTTACAAAACAAAAACAGATATGTAGTTCCTTATCCCTGGGTAAATCATTTCCAACAGTCTGTAATCCTGGAAATATGCCTTTTCTACTGTATGGGGATGATAACTTCAATTTATTGGCAGGAAGCATTAGAAGGAATAAAAGGTTCCACTTTTCTTATTATTTAAAGCAGACCTTCCACTGGAATAATATCCGCTTATACTGGCCAGGCCCCCTCCTCCCTTCCTAAATCACCTGCAATATGTAGGGCAAAAATGTACATGTAAAGGGTAAAATGATTCTTCTCTTTATCCCCGTGTTAATCATGTAATGAATAGGTGTACCTATTGACTAAAGAGCGTCTAGTGTCTTCATGAGATTTTGGCTGCTCTGTGGTCCACAGTGAGCTACCAGGAAGGACAATGATGCCATCTTATACACAGGGGTTATAAATAAATCTAATTTCTCCCTTAAAAGGTAAGTTTTTTACATACTTATAATAGGTGGCTTACGAAGCAGGAGAAGACCTGACCAGGACAAGTAGACCTTTCATTTTAGTGGATGATCTACTTTAGGAAAAGGCATTCCTAACATACCTTTTAGATATATAGTATTGTGGGTGTATCTAGTTCTCCATGTCATCCTGAATTCCTTCTGGGAGTTGTCAGTCTCCTTCTTTACCTGCAGCCCCATAGTTGTATGTCTGCGATGTGCTTCTTCCATCTTTCCTGTTTCTTATAATATTTCTTATCCGGCATCAGAGGGGCCAACTCTGATATTAGGATCAGGTTCCTTCTCTTCTACTGTTATTTTTCTTACCCTCCTTTAATATAATTTTTTTAGTTTTATTAGTATTTGTTAGCCAGCATCATATTACGCAGCGCTGTACAAAGTCCATAGTCGTGTCACTATATATGACTATAATATGACAACAAAGCTCTCCTAAGAATTCCTAAATAGGCAGTGTCATTCCTGCCTAATTTAATTCCAATGGCCCTTATTTCATATCTTTGTATCTCAGATCTTTGTTTTGGATAAACTGTACAGTGATAAAATCCATTTTAGCCACCCATGGAAATATTTAAACTTGTTTTGTATCTATGTGAAGTTATTTAGAGTTCAGAGTTAGAGGATTGACCGTACATCCAGGAACCGCTCCAAATTTTGACTCTCCTTCCCTACAATCAAAGCGCACTGGCAAGAGGTTTCTCTATGCAGATGCTGCAGTGGCATTGAAGTTCACTTAGTTGTTGTAATACCCCTATTAGCAGGAAACTTCTATCAAAGCGCACCAGCAAGAGGTTTCTCTATGCAGAGGTGACAATAAAGCTCACATAGGAGTTGTCTAATACCCAGATTGGAACAGACAATTTTAAGACACCTCTTCGTGCAATATTAAACAAAACACTCTAGTCTATTTATCTGTCCTTCAATTAACAAATGTATCCGTCTCAATTTCCCCTAAAGAAGCCGTTAAGGTGAAATTTGTCAGGATAAAAGAGACTTCAAGAGGAAGTAAAGGAGTAAAACACTAACAATCAGAATTTTGTACCTTACATAAAAGGGTTGTCTACCCTTTTATGTAAAGTGACATTTCCAAGTTTAGCTACACTTTAAACTTGTTCCAAGTAACTGATCCTCATTACAGACTAAATAGCATAATTTCTCCATATAAGTAGGAGTGCTTGTATAGTTAAAAGAAAAAAAAAAACTCTTTTAACCTCGTATGTTGAAACGAGGTGGGGATAAATATAGATACCTAAACTGTATGCTACAATCTTAGAATTTGATTAAGATTTACTGTTTGTACTTGCATCTAATATAAATAGTTTCTTTCCTTTTATATTGTTCTATGTGAAATTGATAACAATGTGCTTTGTCTGCAGAAAAGAAAAAAAGACAACAAAGTAAAGAAAAAGAAGAAAAAGAAGGAGAAACTTGAATCCAGTCCTGTCCAGATATCCAAGGTGCACTCTTCATCTGACAATCTTGTAATGAAGGCATTTTAGGGAAGTGTTTGGAGATGGGATACCGTTATATTATAGGGTATCCGCTGAACACCTAGATTTCCAAAAGAAGCTAGTAACTGACAATGGTCTTCTAACTGGCTAGGGGAGAGACAAGAAGGCAAATAAATCAGGTCTTTTGTCCTGCCAGACAGGTCTGTATGCCAGAGATGTGTACATGGCAAATAAAACACCCCCTTTTATATATTTTGTGTCTCTTGGGTAGCTATATATATATATATATATATATATATATATATATATATATATATATATAAATAAATATGGCCCTGCTGACCATCTATAAATTTCCTATGCTGTCGATTTGCTGCAAGGTAGATAACCGTCATTGCAGCCCCTTTGCAAACATGTAACAGGTTATTTAGGTTACAGTCAGTTTGTAGCAGCTAGCAGTACGTTCAGATTTTCTGTGACACAATATGAGATATGATCTTCTTATGTAACTCTTATTAAATAGGTCACATAGGGTTAGAGGTTATGTTAATGGGACAATTCCATGTAGGCTAATAAAGACTCAAGGCAATCCCATTGTGACCAGCTTAACTTTAAGCACCTCATCATGTTTTACTTTCACTTCTGATGCCGCAGTCTAGTGCCCTAGAAAACCAGAAACCCTGAGCTGTCCTGTTAGATAATCTGTGTATTGTTGGTGTGTCTTACAGTTCCTTAAAGAGAAAAAGAAGAATGAGAAGTACAGTATGATAACAGGGAAGAAAATAAAAATGAAAGTGAAGAAAAGCAAAGAGGACAAAATGGTAAATGACCCCAAATTCACAAATGTACTATTCACAATGTGCATTACTGGAGGGAGATATAATAACATGATTAGGAAGTTGTTAAACAAATGGTTCACCTGGACTGCTTTGCACCCAGGGTGGTTAATTGCCATGTGACAATATTATACAGCAGTATTGTGTCAAAGTTTTATTAATTATGATTCATAAAGAAACCGTTAGTGTCATAGGACAATTTTTACAAATGGTCAGTAAAAAAGTTCTACATATTGACCATAAAAATATCACCTTACATTGATGAAAAATGGTAAAATGCTTTTTTTTTGGTGTAGAAGAGGCCCCTTACTTTAGCAGTCATGAACCTGGAAACCCCCTGGCTAATTTGTGGGGGTCTGCTTTTGTATCTATATCTAGGTGCATGCATGCAGTATGGTATAGAATGACTCCTAAGCTCCTCGTGCAAAATAAAAGGATAAAATGTGAGCATTGCTTGGTGTTTCTGTATATATTGTGGTCTTCTGTAATCTTTGTGGTTTGCTTTTGACTCAAGTTTATTATATGTGATTGATGTATTGGATTAATCTATAACCTTCAGACGTAATCCAGCAACAGCAGCCTGCACGCAAATATTAGCTCCCAGGAAAGTCAGATTTTGCATAGCAGTGGTTAATTGAGCCACCGTGTAGATTCTGTTCATAACCAGCAGGTAGGTGGCTTTGCTGTAAACCTTAAAACAAGTTTATTTTACAACAAATAGTTAAATTTGGATCTGTGTATGAGTTTAGGTGACATGTTCACTTACCATTTTTACTGCACCTGACATTTTGCATGTTTGACATCCAGAAGAACTGAGCTTTTTCTATGGTAACATTGGGTTTTTTTCTTTTTATTTTAGAGAGACAGAAATCGAGCAGAACTATTGGAATTTCTAAATTCTTCCATGTGACTGAAGGATTAAAATGTATACATTTGGGGCGGTAGACTTTATGGTGCAATCATCTGCCAACCTTCAGATTCTTGCATTGCCCATCATTTCACTCACAATGCACATGTCGCTGGAATATAAGGACCATTTAGACTTTGTACCCTCTGACTGTCCGTCAGTAAACAATTATTTGCAGTGCAGCAAAGGAAGAATTGTCTGATAAATATTCTTCCTGTTTGTCACTAGATAAAGCCTTAATGCTGCAGCTGTTTATCTGGTGTGTCATTCCTAACAGGCTGGCAGCTTGGGGTTCATACCGTGTTCTTGTAAGTATTGCAGAATCATAAACTGTAACCAACCGATGGGATTCCAGCGTTTTGTTTTTTTTATGTTATAAACAATTGTTAGTGTAAATGTCCCTCTTCTCCCAGTTTCCATGGAACCCTGAATAACTTTCAAAATATACTCCGATATACTTGAAAATCTACACAATCTGAATTTCACCTGGAAATTTGAGCAAAAAAAATTAAATATTTGAAAGAAAAAAGTACTGTAGAGTAAACTTTGGTCTCCCAGCACCACTGCAGGGTACATAGGCTATGCAGAGAGCACATCAATGCAGGGGTTAGCTGCTTCTACTATTAAGTTGGTGCAGCGTTTCTCTCCCTGTACTCAAACTGGGAATGAACATAGCCATGCATATTTCAAGAAGCCGATCATATCCAACTGTTCTTTTTAAGGGCTGGAATTATTCTGATTGGTTACTGTATACAAATACAGACTGTTCCAATAGAAGACACTCTGATAATAGAAGTCTATTGTGTTCTATTTGTTTCAACTTTCTTATTTTTTGTCTATTCATCTGCATACCTGGCATTAAATCAAAATTCTACATCAATATAGTATTTTTATGTATAGGGTATATTGTATAGTATGGTCTAAAAATGCTTCTAGCAAACACCAGAAAAAAAGTAAAGATTTTATTTTATTTTTTACACTAAAGGAGTTGTTTTATTCTTATCTCCTTGGTTGTATGTGGTCTGTTAGGATGGAAATGGACTTCGCAAAGTTCTTGCAGTTTTGCAGATTGTTCTGAAATAAAATACATGGTGGAATACTGATTCAGTTCTATTTTACAATCCCTGTGTCCTCACAACTTGTTTGTAATACTTGGTTTATGGTAGATTTAAGCATCTGTATGCACATTTTTGTGTCTTGTATAGAGGAGCTTCGCTCAGATCTAATATTCCAGATCTGAATGGTCCTGTGCAAGTCACCTGCTGGTCTCGTGTTGCCCAAGCTGGGACATTTCACTGGGAGTTTAGCTCTTGCCCCTGTTATGGCCAAAGCTATCATCTTTAGCAACTTTGGCGCAAACATGGAGCTTACACAGATTTTCTGCCCCTTATTCCCTTGGGAGCCGAATCCGAGAAAAGGGAACATTCAAAGCAGCATTAGCAAAGCACAAGTTCAATTTTGTTGTAAAACCATGCTTTGTACATTTTTTCCCCAAATTTGCTCAGTTTCAATAGCTTATTTTGATAATAAGCACAGAGTTAAATTTCACTTCTGATCCAGTTACCCTAACCATGAATACAATATGTAAACCCCCCCTCCCAGGTTATTGAATTTAGGTCCATAAATATATGGCTTGGCAAGTTTGTCATAGATCTCCTTCGGCCTGCACAGATCCCTCCTAAACATCTTTGTAATGAATATGTACGCACATCAGATGATTCTCCCCTAATATAAATGGTCAGGCGAGAGTCTGACGTGTACAGCGGTCGTTCATGGATCCATCCCGATGGATCCATGAACGATCGTAAAACAAGTCAACGGAGAAGCACAGCGGTGCCACTCGCTTGTTTTCATTCATTTGTCATTTGTCAACCAAAAAGGTAATTTCCAGCAACAAATATTGAACATGTGGACGCTGCCTTAGAATGCTGGTTCATCCAGGACTTTTTGTCCTAAATTAGGACGTCGGTGGTGCTCATACTCCAGACACTCCAGAACCAATAATACCTCCCTTTAGGGTGCCTGAGATACAATACAATTCATAACACAGGCCTACATTCTAAACTGGAATATCAGCTTTGGGTTGGAATGTTCTTTGCTCATGAAAACATTGGGGTGATTAATGACTCTATTTTTTTAGTGCCCAAAATAAATTGCAGACTGCAATAAAAGAACCCATAGCAAATATTTTACTGTACCATGAAGCTAAATCAGTATGTTATATGTATGTGTAAGTTTTCTCAAATCACCAAAAGTGTTCAACATGAAATGTTAACATTGCTGAGATTTTGTTTTATCTGTTTCATGTTTTGCAGTTCTTTGCCTTTTTTTTGTGTTGAAGATTGTGACATCACATGTAAATATTTTGTACTTATAAAAACAATGAGTTTTCTGAAATCTAATAAATTTTTTTTCTTACACTTTTGGGTGTCAAGGATATGTAAGTTGAATAAAACTTTTTAGACTTTTTAGCCATTAAAAGACACACGTCTCACCCCTCTGTGTGTATGATCATGCCTGCCATAATGCGCTTCTACAAAACTGAGGCATGCTGGTAGTCGAAAAGGTTATCCTGGCACATCTACAGTTTTGTTTGCCAGTGTCCAATACTTCTCTAGTTAGCAGTATAATCCAAGGAGTACCTGAGTCTGTCACTGGATAAAATTATATATCCGTGCTCTCCCCAGCCCCTTTTACCCGGGTGCAGCACCTGGCACTTTTCAGTAACCATCAAGTGGTTTTTGGTTGGTTACTGAAAAGTTGGGTAACAATACAGGGGCTGCCACATGCCTTTAGCTTCTTCCAAGCCAGCTAAAAAAAATTTCTGGGGAGAACCCCGATAGAGATATATAGATATTTAGTGTGTTTACAGACATATACTAATATGTTAAAAAAACAAGAAGTTGAACTGCAGTACTTCCCAATGCTGACCTCTGTGTACTCCTTGGTCACCTTTTGGTTTGAGTGACTCCCACTATCATTGAGTCCACTTTCTGTGAGCCCAGAGCATCATGGACCCCCAATCACTACATAGGCTCTATAAACTGAAGAACAAAAGGAACACCTTGTTTCAAGATCACAGTAGTATTTTCTGTACAATTCATTTTTTGATTTATTTTGCTCCACAAACAAATTTTACAGTATAAAAACAATTGAAAATCCCCCAATATGTGTACAATAGGCAGTATGAGGACAAATTGTCTATGTAGTTGGCATTTAGCCTTCTAGCTATGTGTAGGATCTTCGGAATAAACTGCAAGGTAGTACAAGGTTACTTCAAGACGAATGGCATGCAAAACCTGTTTGTTTTTCAATTGAGGATGGAAAAGGCAGAGTTCGATCCCATGCTGGGTGTTTATTGTTCACGTCTGGGTGAGATCTTTTATTTCTGGGTCATCGGCTGTAGCTATTCTTCTTGGAATGACTGCTTATGGGTTTTTGCAGTAATACTTCTGTCAATGCTTACCTATGAAAGATTGATATTTATTCCTTAGTTCTCTTGACTTAGGTTGTGTATTCACATGCAATGTTTGTCACTGGAAACATCTTTTGTGATCATTTTTAGCAACAAAAAAAATAACGAACAAGTACACACAGCGCTGTTCTGTTCTGTATGCAGAGAGGAGGATAAAGAACGAGCGAGCTGTGCTTATCATCGTTGACCTGCCTGGTCGTTCTCCCTCGGTCATACATTGGGCGACAACTGTGCACATGTCAGATTCCCGCTTGGGCATTCGTAAGGGGCAAGAATCATAACCTTACTTTAAGAAAGTTTTTAGTCTCAGGGAGCTACAGGCCAGCTAAAGTCTAACATTTGCTGCATTACTAGACCTCATTCAAATAGCACAAAAAGTGTGCATAACAATATTACATAACATATCTTTGTAGGCAAAACAATTGGAAACTAGTACAGAGCTTCATGATTGATATTTGTATTCCACTTTGAAGACATTGGACCTAATTTGTTAAAGATTGGTAAGACTATCATGAGGGAACCCGGGTGACCCAGCAAACCTGAAACAGATTTCTTAAAAATAATTTGCTATTAGTTGGCAAATGTTTTCAATTCTGGACCAGATCTATTTCAGGTTTGCTGGATCATCCAAGTTTTCTCATGATAGTCTTATCTTGCCTAGTATGTAATGCCTAGTATGAGCCATATTTAATTTATTTGACAACCCTCTAGGCTCAGGAGATGGTTCACCTTTATCCTTAGTCTACAGAAGTCATCTTTAACCCTCAATTCATTGTAAAATACATTTGGAGTCAGTGTTCTTTGATAGCAATTCTGGACTCATTCGAAGAACTGAAGTTATTCGATTTCCAGCCATGTCGGGCAGTGTATTTCGCTCAGAGGTTTCTTTGCAGAATGATTGTATCCTAATTCATCGCCACATATCCTTCAGTGGATTAAAGGAAGGAATATTCAGAGATTTCTCCTTTGTACATAACACAGGAAGCTCAGCTATCGGCTAAATGCCTTCTTGGGAGTTGGTTGAGTTGTAAAGACTTTGCCTATTCCACCCAGAAAAAAGTCAATTTCCTAAACTAAAATGCTACACACACCAAACGAGTGAAAGTAACTAAAAGTTTTTAAAAATAACACTTTAGTTCAAAAGAACTATTCCTATTGTCTTCTTCAACCTATATTTCTTAAAAAGTGCAAAAAGGCCAAAATTGTCCATATTGATTTTCACATTATCTGCACCCCAGTGTGCCCAAGCAACTTTAGTCCTCTTTGGTAGTGCGGAACTCTGGCATACTCCACACGCGTCTGGTGGGTTCTAACTCTCGCTCAACGTCCTCAGAAATAGTCTTAATGTCACTGGCGAAAGGATAGATCCTGGCTCGAGACTTGAAGGTGGTGAGGGACAAACTCATGGCCCTCTTGGTGTTCCACTGCCTGGCCAATTTCTTTGCATCTTCCTCTTCTTTCATCTTCTCATTTGCTTCCTGTAGGACCGATCGGAAGAGACGAGGGACTTCCTGGACGTCAGGCTCATATTCTGCTATCAGTTGACGGAATCTGGAAAAAAAAAAAGGAAGATCATCAATGGTTCAGTCAACTATCTGTATTCGATAGTTAGGAAAAATATTTCAGATTCTTATGGCTGCTTGCAAATAGATTTTTATGCTGGCTTTCCCCTTCATACATACGCTAGATAACAAAGGAACGATGCATTCTAAAATCATTAGTGGAACAGATGACAAACCATAATGACGGACAAGGATTCTCAGTCAAAAGGAATTAGGGAAATCTTTCAGAATGGGTTTTTTTAGGTACCATTCAATAAAATTAAATACAATCACAGTTTATTCAAGAATAAATAAGCCTAAAAACAACAAATCTTATTGTATTTGTAGATATCCTTTTAACAATTCACTTTAATAAAAAGACACAATGTTTGCACGATCATTTAGTTATTGACACGTTTCGCTGCTTAAGTGTCATCAGAAGACCCCTGCCAAAGAATAATAAGAATATTTCAAATAATTCATCTTATTCCCAATCCAAAAGTATCGAGTTTCTTTGTACTTTTAAGACCTCAAAATTAAGAGCTTAGACAGGTGGAGATAAAAGACCTCATAGTTATTTATCCACCAAATTGTTTTTATAAAGTTTCAATGTACTTATTGGATTCCACAGGGGAATGATGTTTTTGCATCATGAACAGCACATGGTCGCCTCCCCCACACTTGTGAAACGATTTGTCGAATGGTCTGTTGATATTTAGCATGTGTACAATTGGCGAATGATTGTCCGTTGTAGGATGCATGCTTGACTAGAGGTGAAAGAAAATGATGTTGGAACGTTTGGAAGCAATCCAGAACTGGCCAACCTCTTTTATGCCAAATCTGTTTTCTGTACAGTGGTTTGGCATGGTCTGCCAACAATCATATTGTTACTTTTTGTATTCAGTCATGCATGCATATACAATCTGACCAGTAAAGGGGCATTCTCAAAAGGATCATCGTTCATATTAGGAGAACTTTTCAGTCTCATTTAAGTCGGTATAGCAGTGAATGTTGGTTTATCTTAGGATGGGGGGTGGGGGTGGTATCTATCTTGGTCAGTCTTACCAAAAACGTTAAACCAGATCTACAGATGAACAACCTACAGATCTCATTATATAATATGGCTGCATTGGACAAGCTTTATTTTTTTCCAATTTGTCTATGTACATGCACAAATAGACTTTATTAAATCTCTCATAGAAAAGAAGTGATTCATCTCAAATTGGATTTTTAATGAATCCATTCATCTCTATGTAAGCTTCATTAATAATTATAATGTGTATTATCTAATTGAATTGATAATACATAGTAAAGGTGTGGGGTGCAAACTTGGCCCTTTTCCTATTCCATTGTCTCATACATCATAAATGCAATCAAAGTCCTGATTTGTGTTTTAATAAGCACCTGGAAAAGCTGCAATAGAAGAAGTGTCATTGAATAGGATCAGCCACTCCAGGTTTATTCCCCAACACAATGTTCCATCTATTTAGATTAATAATAATAAATACATACATCAAGGTAATATATTACAAGCTTAAATATGTGTAATTATGTTTAGCTAGAATAATGAATAAGTTCTTATAGATCAGTATTTCTCAGCCAGTGTTCCTCCAGAGATTGCTTGGGGTTCCTTGAGCAATGAGCAATCTGCACCTCTCAGGTCAGTTTAAGTGGCACCAATGATGTTTTTGGCTATCTGTAAGGGTGACATTCTTCCCAATGGCCAGCAATGTAAGAGAAATGATTCCCACTGACCACCACACTAATACACTGTGAGCTGTGGATATAGTAATTATAGAAGGGGTTTCCTGAGATGTGAAAACTACTTCATGGGTTCCCCCATAATAACAAAGGTGTATAAGGGTGATCTAGACCCCAAGCCTTACATTTGATTTATGTATGACCTCAATGTACTTTTAAAGCGCAATGGTCTGCCCTAGCAGCAAAGTAATTTGGTATTAGTTGGCAATCCTAGCCCAGGATGTCTTCAGATTTGCTGGATCACGTAGGTTCTCCCATGATAATCTATTTTCTGCAGTCTTGGAGACCTTTAATAAATCAGGCCAAACGCCCCAAAACACAACACAGGAACCAAAATATCCAAACAATGCTGCTTTTGTTCAGAGTTGCAGAGTACACACAGCCATGCTTTTGCCAACATTTTACCTAAAAATGATAAATACAAAACAAGCCTATGTTGTCTGGCTCGCCAAACAATGTACTGTGCATGTGCCAACCAAAGCAGCAGGTCTAAAAAAAGCATAAAAAAACACCATGGCTTAAAAGGTGTGAATTCTATTTCCATTACCAAACACAATTGTTAATAAATTCTGGTTTTTTACTCCAATTCCATTTCAGCTTAGATTCAAATTCAAGCTCCTGTGCTTTGCCTTCAAATCCCTCCACAGTTATTGTCCCACTTACATTTCTGATCTGATAGAAAAATACTCCCCCAGCCGCTCTCTTCGCTCCTCCAATGATCTACTAATGACTTCCTCACTCATAACCTCATTACACGCACGGCTCCAAGACTTTTCTAGAGCTGCCCCAACTCTCTGGAATGGTCTTCCTCGTCCTATTCGGCTTGCTCCTACTTTCTGCTCATTTAAAAGAGCACTCAAAACCCATTTTTTCAAATTTGCCTACCCATCTTCTTCTGTCACTACTTCCCACCATTCCATATCTCCCCTTCTATTGTGTGTTACTTCCCCCACCTCTTAGATTGTAAGCTCATTGGGGCAGGGTCCCCTCCTCCTCCTGTATCACTGTCTGTATCTGTCTGTCATTTGCAACCCCTATTTAATGTACAGCGCTGCGTAATATGTTGGTGCTAAATAAATGTTTATTAAAATTAATAATATTATTCCTGCACACAGCGGTATACACTCACTGCTTTGTACATACTGCAAGGATACAATATGGGTATCGCATAAAATTGTTGAGTAGATATATACACATCCTTTGGAGATTTTCTGATTGGTTGGCTTTCTCTGAGGTTTTACCATGATCTTATGTTATGGGCACACATTTGCTAATATTTGCTGTATAAATATATATATTTTATAAAAAGTATATATAATGAAAATAGAATGTTGATGGAGTTAAAAATAATTTCAGTAAATAAGGAAATCAAAATGGTTTGGAGCCTATTTTATATAAATAAAATATATAAATTAAAAAATATATATATATTGTATTATATATATATAAAACACATACTGAAATACAGATATATGTAATATATGTAAAAAATACAAACTAAAAATAAAATAAACTCCAAACCATTATGGTTTCCCTATTTACAGATTTTTTTTTTCCACCAACATTTTATTTTTAGTCTATGGGTAAATTCATACTTCGCCTCGCACGTTCCTCATCTTTTAAACATCCTGCCGCAGAGTTGTGTTCATTACACTGAGAAATTAAAGTATTTGTTCTGAGGACGATGGCAGATTAAATTATGTGTTCATGAGTCTGACCAGTTCTTGGTTGCCATGGCGATGTTAGCAATTTACAAACCACAACCGGCTGAAGAAGACGAAATCCAACGCTGTTTGCTTCTTATGAATCTAGCTGTGTGTAATACTGAGAAATGTTCGCATGGGACTTCTCAATAACATTTACCTCACCCCCAATGTCTTCATTTTATTTGTTTTGTAAAGGGTTGAAGGAAGAGATTTCCAAAGTTGGAATTGGTGTTGCAATGGTTGGTAGTAGTTGAACCCTGGGACACCCTATTGGCCTTTTTTACTTTAATTTTCTTTTTTTTAAATTAATTTAAAGCTAATTCTAACCTTTTCTAACTGGTGAACTCATTCAAAGCTGTCAACAAAAATGGCTTCCTAACCCATCCTCATCCCAAAAATATTAACCTAAAGCTGGGCTACCCTGAAAACCCAGCATCTGTTCCCTAATTTTATCTCTTCTTTGTTAGCCGGAGCAAAGCACCAGAATTTTATTGGGCACCTTCGGTTTTTTCTTGAAGATTGCCGCTCCCGTTCCCACTCCCCTACACATTCCTAGTGGCCCTTCGCTATGATGGATTGCCACACTGGCCAATAGCAATAGCTCAGGAGGCATTAAGGGCTGGGCAAACTTCACCGCTACTAATTAGTAATGGATCTTAGAATTTGATCACAACTGCTGGGATTGGGGGGATTTACCGTGTTTCCCCGATTATAAGCCATCCCCATTAAATAAGCCACTCCCGATTTTTGATAAAATAATTAAAATAAGGCACTCACCCGTGAATAGGACATCCTCTGATATCCGATCCTGTGTGTGTCTCCTCTTGGCTGCAGTGCAGAGCAAAACTGAAAGTACCAAGCCAGCATTCTGCACCAGGAAGCAAGCTGCTGATCCCTGCCTAACGGAGATCCCTGCCTTAACAGAGATCCCTGCCCTAACGAAGTACCGGTAAGTGATCAGAAGGGGAATATGAATGGCACATGAGTGATCAGAAGGGGACAATCAATGGCACATGAGTGATCATGAGTGATTTTCAACAATAAATGTGTACTGTAGTCTTCTTCATGGAAAAATAGGACATCCCCCTGAAAATAAGACCTAGGGCATATTTTGGCATTTCAAAAAATATAAGACAGTGCCTTATAATCGGGGAAACAGGGTAGTTACATATATTTAATGTCAACAGATCCTAGTGGGAGGGATTCAGTAAGAAAGGCAGTGCTGTCAATCCAAAAAGCAGTGGGTGTGGCTTGTTATTTAGCAGTGTCAATGCTGATAGCCACACCCCCTGCAAAATTTTCTCCTCCCACTGTAGTGAAAGCAGCCGCAGTCTACATGAGTGTGGGAACTCTGCTATGAATTCAGGAGCTGTGCAGCATCGTTGCCACCCCATCACAATAAATGTATGCCTCTGGTATACAATTTCATGTAATTAGAATATATTAGCTAATACCTTGCTAAAAAAAGAATTTAAAATATGATACCACAGGTGGTGTGCATGAATATGTGAATGGGATCTAATTAGCAAAAGACATGGAAACCCAGCTGTGTAATTTGAGGAGCATCTTCTGCTCTGTGATCAACATCTATCTGATATGTTGGATTTAATAAAGCTCTCCAAGACTGAAGAAGATAGACTGTCATGGGTGAACCTGGGCAGTCTTGTAAATCTGAAATGGGTTTCCTAATAACAATGGGGAACGCATTTTTTGTTGAGTTAGATTACACTTACACTTTTTTACTAATTTTTGGGTGGTGAAACCAGAAATGACCCTAGTTGCTTGCTATCACATCCAGTTTTTAGGAGACAGGGTACCCTCCATTTTTGTTAAAAAAACATACAAATTTTACATACAATGAAAAAAGAATTTAGTTATAACTTGAATGTTTATTCAAATTTCTTTTGCTCATACAAAGGTTTATTGTTACTCGGACATTTTTTTCAATATTTGAAAATTAATCGGGTAAATGGTTAAGGTAAATATTTACGCTTATAGCTTTTCCTGGAGTGTTCAGTGTTAGGACAATCCCGCCGGATGCTCCAACAATAGTCAACCATCATATGTACATCTCATCTACCCTGATACCGTCCTTCCATGACCTTCAAATCTTGGTGGAATCGTTCACCTTGCTCATCACTGACTGCACCAAGGTTTTCCGGGAAGTTAGAAAGATGGCTATGCAGAAAATGCACCTTGATGCTGATATTGCAGCCAAGCATTTTGTAGCTCTCCAAGAGTTTCCGGACAATTTCTGTGTAATTATTTGCTCGTGTGTTTCCAAGAATGTCCTTGACAATGGCTTTGAATAATAACCAAACATTCTTTTTGACTTCTGACATTTTCCTGATGAAATGTTCATCTTTGATGAGCTGCCGAATCTGTGGACCATCAAACACACCGACCTTTATTTTTATAAATGACAGGCTAGGAAATGCCAAAATGAGGTACTGAAACATCTCCTTCTGTTGGCAAAGCTTTAACAAACTGCTTCATCAGACTCAGTTTCATGTGCAGAGGCGGGAATATAATATTCTTACTATCAACAAGTGGCTCATGGAGAATGTTCGGATCACCTGGTTTTAGGACAGATCTTGGAGGCCAATTCCTTTCCACCCAATGCCTCTCACCAGCTCTGCTTCCCACATGCACAGATAACAGGGATACTTGGTGTATCCACGTTTCTGACCAAGAAGGAAGCATACCATTTTAAGGTCAACACAGATGACCCAATTGTGTTGGTGATATTGCAACAACTCAATGAGTCTCTTTATGTCTGCATATTCTTCACTAAGAGAAACGGAATGGCCAATTGGGACTGACCCAAATATATTGCCATTGTGAAGGAGGACACACTTTATGCTCCACTTTGAGCTATCAATGAATAGTCGCCATTCAGTTGAGTTATAGATTGGAATTCCCAATTCCACCATTAAACCAGGTATGTTATGGCAATACACAAAGCCACTGTTCATTCTAAAGTACTGCAGAAATGCAATTTCTCTGGTTCGAAAGTACGATACCTTTGTTCCTTTTTCAAGCAAGTTTTTCTCACGCAGTCTTGATGCTAGGAGTTCTGAAGCCTTCTTCGATAGTCCCAAATTACTCAACTCATGCTGATCAAATCCCTTATGAACGGAGTCCTCTTCAATTTCAAACTCTTCATCATTGTTGTCACCTGGTTCATCACCATAATCATGTTCTTCAAGAGAGGGTAGTGTAACGAAACCGGCACTGGGATTTCATCTGAATGAGCCACTGAGCGTATAGCCGATGGTAGACTATGATACTCTGTTACATTTATTTTTCTTGTTATATCCTGAAGTTTTCACCATACAAAAGTAACAGTCACTGAAATGATCTCCTGGCTCTCGCCAAACCATAGGTATGCCAAATGGCATCTTATCACGTGTTCCCTTTGTCCACATCTGTAAACCCTCGACACACTGTTTGCACACCTTATGAGGGGCCCAAGACATATCTTTTTCACCAAGTTTAATTTCGAAATATGCCAAAAAGGCTTACTCTACAAATGTGCTGATGTTCGCCCTTTGACTGGGAATGGTGAAACTGCCACAGATATAACAAAATGAATCAGGGTTGTTTAGGCACTTACAACAAGAAACAGCAGAGCCAGACATGATCTGAAAGAAAGGAAATACGTGTGTAAGTAGAAAAATACATTTTGCTTATTCACTACGTAGAGCAGCGCACAACCCCTGACCACACTGTCTTGCGTGTAAATGAATAGTCTATACAAATCCACGCTACAGTAATCGCTTTAATTTAAGCGGTAGAGAAAAAACCTGACGTGATAGAAGAAAACTAACTACACTTTCAGAATCAGCATACCTATTGTAGTGTAAATAAGCTTAAAAACTGAAGTAAAAAAAATTGGTTCAAAATTGTTCCCCGGTGTAATCATTTGCTATTAGTTGGTAAAAACTTTGAATCCTGGACCAGATCCATCACAGGTTTGTTGGATCACCCAGATTCTCCCATGATAGCCTATCTTCTCTAGTCTTGGACAGCTTTAATAAATCAGGCCCATTATGTTATACTACCTAAAGTGCTACAGTCTATGATATAAAGGGGAAACGCTAACACTTGTGAATAGAAGGCTGATAGCCAAACCCTAGATATATTCATTTTACCAGAAAGCACCCTATTCTGCAGCTAGGAGTCACTCTCATCAGTTGGTGTCAAGGCCCATACAAGGCTGATGACTCCATTCTTCTCTACAAGGGATAATATTCACCTGGTGATTGACAGCTCTGCCCCAAGCAAAGCAGTCCAGGAGGAAGTCACATGCTGGAAGCAACAAGTATTTGTTTTGACGGAGCAACAGAATGATGATGTATGTATGACCGTAAATGTAATGTAAGTGGGTGGGAAAAGTGGACTAGCAAAAATTTGCCACCCCTTTGCCCATTTCATATCACAAATAACCCAGATTATGCAGTCCATCTATAGAATTAAATCTGAAGTTTAATTTTTCTGTGTCCCCTCTGTAACATTGTTGTATTATCCGTTGGACCTACCCATAAGTTTTAGTTCTGTAAAAGTGGCAATTAGAATGTTGGAACAAAGCATTTAATACTGACAGGGTGCTTCCAATCGTCAACTTTTTTTTTTATTTGTTAAAAATTTCATACCAAAAGAAAAAAAAAAAAAAAAAAAAAAAAAAAAAAAAAAAAAAAAGCATGTTGCTGTAACTGCATACAATTTTTGAGCTGGAGTCAGACTTTAATTTGTTATTCTTTTACATGAAGTCTATTGGAATCTACAAGTTAAAAACACTAAATATACTAGTATACTTCCCTCTGCTGCTGCTGTCCAAGGGTGGCTACATTCCTCTTCCATAGATAGAGCCCAGTAAGTGTAGCCACCCCGGGAAGTGTGCGACTGTTGGGATTACCAGGTGAGAATAAATTTAGGAAAACTTTAAAAGAAAACAAATGCAGCCACCACATTTAGGGCTTGGGATGTGCAATATAATAAAGTTTTGTGCTTGGTTTTGATAAATAGCAATGTGAAGGTATTTTAAAGTAACATTAATTTTAAAACTAAAAGTCCTGCCTAAGGTGACACTCAAAAAAGTGTTCAGGATTACTTTTCATAAACTAAAGAAGCTCCTCTGTGCAAAAAGTGTCCTCTCATTGAATGTTGGCACCATATCAAAATTAAAACACGGAAGGGTTGATTGACCACATTCTTTAGAATATAGAATTGCCAACTTCTGAGCAAACTTTACAAACTATCAGCATAGGGGAGCCTACATACCGGAGGATGACCGGGCCGCAGTAGGATGGGTGGATCTTGCTGCAGGAATCCTCTAATTGGAGCCTCTCCCCTGGGCTGATGTCATAATTGTGCTTTGGATAACTAACCAACCAGCTGTAGTCCACCCCAGTTTTGATCTTCCGATATTCGTTCTCTTTCTCGCGATGTTGTTTCTCAGCCTGTTTCATCTGCCAGCTGAGTTCCATTATCAATGTATCCACCACCATGTCTGATGGACTCCTCTGGGACAGTCTTAAGTTGGAGTCATTCCACCGGAACCAAGACGTCAGCGCCATTACCTGAAAAAAAAGAAAATCATATTGTAAAATCAATTTAGGATTTATTCATCCTATGTATTGGTCACATACTTCACCAGCAGAAGCAGAGGTATTTTTGTACTGAAAGCAAACATATTGGTGAATTGTACAGTTTGGGGCAAGGGAAATGTTTCAAAAAGTTTTCTAAAAGTGTACCTAACTTTTTGCCATTCTCCACTGAGATGATTAATCCCTCTCCCCAAGATCCATATACACCTAGTTCCCCTGTTCCACCATACCCAGGCAGGTCCTCTTTTTTTTATGCCACTTGTGCAAGCGCAATTGGACCCATCTATGGAAATTTCTCCAGCCTTTCAGGAGATGCAAAGGCCCCAAAAAAGAAGGGGAAAGCTCTAAGTATTCCAACACAAAACAACCCCTTCGGGGAGTTGAGCTTTATTGTTGGGCAAATGTGTAAAAGAGTTAAAAAAAAAAAAAAAAAAAAAAAAAAAAAAGTATCTAAACACAGATGAAATACATTTATCCATACATCCAGTTCTTAAATGTACACAGCTCTTCTACACATCACAGCTCTGTTTGGCTGAGCAGAAGACCTGATTTTCTCTTCTGCATTTCAGTAATTCTTGTCCCTCCCCCCAGCCAATGATTGGCCAGTGAAGGAGAAGCAACAGACTGATAGGACAGAGAAATGAGCTTATCAGCATGCTTCCTGATTGCACATGAGCCCCGCAGCACAACTGATTGGCTCCTTGTGCCATTTCTCTGTCCTGAGATCTGCAACATACTAATACGCAGAGGTGTAGTCATAAAAAAAGAAGAGGGGCACGGCACGTGCCCGTCCCACTACACCCCTGCCTATTTGTCACTTAAAGAGGAAGAAACTTAACCAGGAGTGACATCATGATACCAGAACCTGCCCACTCTCCCATTGCAGAGCCATGGACCAATAAGACCAAAATAAGAGTGGGCACAAGTGCCCATTCCCAAAAAAAGTGAGGGCACAGCGCTCCCACCTATGCCTGCTCCACTACACCTGTGCTAATACCAGGCTATATTCAGGTACTTACAATACTTCCATTCAAAAGTATTTGACAATAAAAAAAAACAAGGATCCTTTAAACCTGGCCAGAATTCATCTTTAATTTTTTGGTTACAATGTAGCACCGTTTTCGGAACGCCTGAATGCCCTGTGGTTGGCCGGTCTGCTATACAATGGTCGGGTAAACTCTGTTTCCCTAAACAATCTAATACAAAGATTCTTTAAGCTTCTTTGTGGGTTAGCATACCCCGTCTGGAGAGACTCACTGCTCCTGGCAATTACAGTTAATCCTGGATTTCTATATATAACTGAGCTCCTCACAAGTGCTCCGATTTGATGAACCATTTTGTTCACAGTCAAAGACTATCAGCCGTCCACGTGTGGCACCACCTACAGATGACGCAGAACTGAGAAGCTGGGTGTTAATCACGGGGTTGATGAACTGATAACAGACTGTATTTTTACTAAAAGAGTTTATTTTAATTAACGCAGAATTAAAGAGGAATTATATTCTTCTCAACTTCAAAAAAAACATTCCAGTGATGTTATAAAGATTTCCTGGGATCTGGTTCTGGCATCTTTGGGTTTTCTGGCCACAGTATACAGTGCCGGGTTTGCACCTGTAACAGCCATCAGCCAATAGGAATCCTCACCTCTGGTTTCACTTTTAGGAATTCATGATGGCAGGTCATTATTGCAGAAAGGGTCAGGTGATATCTATTTGCAATAATCCCTTCTACCTGCCTGAAAGCTCCTGGTTTCTGGGAAATATTGGGCTGCACATGTGCAAGCTTTGGTTTCTGGGATAATCAGCAATCTCCTGCATGAGCAAAGATTATGTACATGGAAAAGAGAAGGAAGACGATGGCAGCGCCCCCTTTGATGGCATGGGGATGGTTGAATAGTGTGGGTTTAGTTCCACTTCAACAACCATTAATCCCTGGAGAATGCTCCTTAACACCCGATGAATGGTAATGACCTGGACACTCATACACAGAAGATTTCCCAGCACTTATTACTCCTGGATCCTTCCAATTCCATGGCACCGGCACTGAAGAGGACGGCGTAGGGGACAAGTGATTCCTTATTACTACATTGTCTAGAACTAAGAAAATGGCGAGTTAATCCATTGAACATTAGAATACAAAAACATTTTTTTTTTTTTTTTTTAATATTGCTTTTGATTTATTATTACTTTTAGAACATTCCTTGATGAATACATTTTAATGTATTGTTGATTATTCTGATATATATTGGACATTACTACTATACAAAAGTTATCTGTACTGAATATTTATGCTGCACTAAGATACAGTTAAATGTTACTCCTGATAAAATAAGTCATACAAATATGTGAAATTGTCTCACACAAATATTTAACCCATAGTTTGTAATATTCACTCTGCAACAGCTATATTATTCCATCTCCATCTCCACCTCCCCTGAAGAAGCCTTGTTCGCGAAACGCATTGGATAAATGAGAATCTTGTTTTCTCCTACCTATCCCCTGCTTTTTAGGCACTATGGATAATAGTAGAGAATTTCAGTCTAATACTGAGTTTGGTTCTCCTACTCTCCACAGTAACCAAAATTGTTTATACTAAAGAAACACTTTTTGCCAGAATTTTTGGATACATAGCCAAAAAACACTTCTTTTCCTATTGTGTTTTTTTTTAATATTTTACCCACTGGGGTGGGCACTTTTGTGAATCCATGAAAGGAGGAAACCACTTAATATTATATACCTGGTATATTTTGAAAAGCTAATCTAAAGAAGACATAGTTGTGAAATAAGACTACATACACACGTGCAATAATTATCTTTGGAAACGAACGATTAACGACCGATCATTCGATAGTCGTTAACAAAAAAAAAGTAAATAACTTGCCAACGATGACGATGAATGAGGAATGTCACTGGAAACGTTTCATTATCTATTGTGTGTACAGTTGTTCAGTGATCGTGTATTGTTCTGTCGTACACTTTCTTCTGTACACGTCACTTCCTGCATTGTTCAAACGATTGTATCTAGTGTGTACATTATTGGTGAATTAAATTTGAACGATCGTACCGTTACAGCATGTACAGAATTGTGCACTATACAATCGTTCAAAATCATTTTGAATAATCGTTGATCGGTCGTTATTTGTTCATTATCCAATGACAATTATTGCACTTGTTTATGCAGCCTAAAACATGGTTTAACCAATTGCTTTTTTTATTTTTTATGGTATGTAAAATGGTGACAAAATGGTGGCAGGGTTGCGCCATTTTCCTGCATACTTTGAGCCAACGAGTGCACCACAAAAATTGGAAGGTATATACGTGCCATCATATGATTTTTCGGATATATAAACAGTTTATGAGTACCATGATATGAGAATGGTTAGCTGTTCCGCCATCTTATCATGAATGATGGAACAGTTTAGTTAGAAAAATGTTTGACCCATCCCATGGAAATTCTTTAATTAGACGCACCACTAAAAACTAACCAAACAGCTATAACGGCATTTATCTGTTCTCACCCTCGCAATGCCCTCTGGCCTCTGAGATATCTTATAAAACAAGTAATCAACTGCAACGTAGATTTACTGCCAACCATCATGAACTGTAATTAATTCAGCCCAGATGCTTCAGACAGTTTAATATGGGATTTGCATCATTTACCTGACATTCCCTATAATGAAAATCTGTTTTTCAAGACACTTCTTTAGACCAAGAAAAAATCCCATCCTAGTGCCCTGAGATGGTCACGCTACCATAATTTATTTATCACGGACCCCATTATGAGTGTTCTCACCCCTGGCACCACACTTATACCAACTTAGCATGTCTGAAGAATTGGACATTGACATGAATAGGGGAATCCTCCAGATGGCGCTACATTTGTCAGGCGTTTTATAGCAGCGATTGCTGCGACATATATTGTCTTTCGTCAGATATTGTTTTTAGCATCTCATAAAAAGCTTTAACATGAGACAATTTGGACAGCAAAGAACCCTTAGAACTATGGTTTGGATACATCTAATGAATGTTACTAGGGTAAAATACCTATACAAGTAGTCCCCGGGTTACATACAAGATAAGAACTGTAGGTTCGTTCTTAAGTTGAATTTGTATGTAAGTCAAAACAGGTACATTATTTTGATAAATGCAATTGTGTCAGTTAAGCTACGTACACACTTCCAATTATTATCGTCGGAAAACGAACGACGAACGTTCCTGCACGATATATACGAACGATCGTATAGAAGAAAAAAAAAACAACTGCAGAGTTTGTCTTGGTCATTAAAGAGTTACAAGATGTTGCAAAGGAGCTCAGTCTCAATTGTGTTTAGCTATTGATTTCTTCTGTAACTCATGCAAACTGCCCCCCTCCCCCCTATTAAGCCTCCGTCTTACACACAAACGAGCAAAGGGGAAGCCCTGTTCGTATCTAGGAGTCGTCCGTATGTCAGATGTCCTTAACTCAGGGACTACCTGTACACAAACTGGAATTGAACTCTATGACCACCAGAACACTTAAAATCAAAATAAAATCAAAAAGAGGTTTATAATGGCTGATGAGAGTCATAAGACTCCACAGGACAGGTTTGGACAATATTTTTTTATGTTTTAGCCTGGAAGAGTTCTGTTTATTATTTATCCATGTATCTCCATAAGGAGCATGCTTCCTCACTTCCCATACCCTGAGTATAAACAATCACATGTTGTAGCCCTTACTCCCTTTATCCAAAACCAATAACAATTAGGTTGGCCAAATGCATTGGGCTGAAAAGAAGAACGGTGTTAGATCATTGACCTGATGAGCCTGCAAGTGACAGAGCTGACCAGGAGGCGAGTATAGCTGCCCTGGGGACTGAAATATTCCACAGATTGCCCAATCTTGATTTTGCCAGTAAGCAACATTGTCACCAGTATTATGGCTTCCATTTGGGGATAAAAATGTATCAAGTGGGAAAGGGGGTGAAACGTGTAGGTGAGGCATTCTGCATTTATAATTGGAGGGATACATACATTCTAATTATAATCTAGCTGGAAAGATTTCAGTGCAGTGCTCTATGCAGCTTCTTATCACCAAAGAAATTATATACTGTATATATAATATGAACATATGTATAATATATATTATATATGAAAGAATAAAATCCTATCCCTTTACAGTAAAACTGCTTAAATCATTTGCAAAGTAATATTATTTCTGTAAATCTCACAAAGGAGGCTGCATATGGGAGGTGCTTTGGTCTGCTTTATCCAGGCCTCAGGTGCTGGGTACGTAGGAGTCCCCAATGGTGAACGTACAGCATCACATAGGTGATTATTAGCACTGTCTACTGGGAAAAGTAAAATAAAGAGGAAGGTGAGAGATTAACAAACAACAATTCACTAAATATAAATAGAGAATCTTCCAGTAATATTTTTATGCCGTATACCATGTTTTCCAGTCTTATAATTAGAAATTCTGTGCCGATACAAAAAGAACACCAACCTACATATGTGTGCCAGATGGGGGGTTGTTTTGCCTGCTAATGAAGGTTATCTACGGACTCCCCTTACCCCCAAGATGACTGAAGATCTATAGTGGGCACAAGGTGTGTCTCCATCCTAAAATTACCTTCAGATCACTCAGGATCTCTAAAACACAAGTTTCTTTAGCTTCTGTGGTTGCAGCTATTTTAAAATGTGCAGAGCAGAATGTTCCAATGTTTGGGGATATGCAATACTCGATAAGCATGAATGCAAACATGTGGACCTACCACTTAATGGACCTGGGACCATCTTAAAAAGTATTCAGTATTTATCAGTATTTTTCCTCTTGGTTGTCCAACAATTTATTTTTTGGTATGCCTATTTTGAGACTGATTTAATAAAGCTCCCCAAGGCTGGAGAAGATCATCAGTGAGGCTAGGTGATCCAGCAAATCTGGAATGAAGCTGGTCCAGCATTGAAAACATTTGCCAACTAATAGTGAATGATTTTTTGAAAATCCATTCCAGGTTTGCTGTATCATCCAGGTTCTCCCACAATAGTCTATCTTGGAGAGCTTTAATAAATCAGCTCCTGCGTGTTTCATACAGATTTGCCTGTGTCAGTTATGGCTCTATAAATTCTTAGACAAGTCTTCTAAAGTTTCAGCAGCACACAGGCCTCACCTGTCATAATTCATACTTTATTATCATTGAATATTACCGCCTGGATTATGATTCCATCGAGTTTAACTTTAGCTTCCTTATGATCACTTCTCAATGTAAAAATAAATAGGAACGGTAAGAGAATGCACAGAGCCCCTGATATTCTCTTTCATCCTTTTCTACTTCCATCATTGTCAGCTCTGAGGATTATCCCAGGATAAGCAAAATCATTACTAACCCCAAATTCATAATCATTATTACAATATTCATTGGACTTTATGCACTCTGCTTTGAAGCGTATAGTACATTTTAATTCATTTTGCAACCTTTTTTTTTAAAAAAAAGAACAATAGAATACTTACCCTCAAGCAAGGGAATAGGTGTAGCTATAAGAGACTTTGTGATTGCTATGGGGCCCTGGGGATGACAATATATAGCAACATATGCAGTCAGCATTACCATAAGCAAAATATGTTAAAAAAATGTCCACGTGCACAGTGCTTATAGTGTGGAATGTTGATATATTACAAAAATAATAGTTAATTGTGTCACTAGGGGGGAACATTAATGGTTTTGCTATGGGGCTCCATCAGATAGTTATGGCCCTTTTGACCATGTCTCTGTATCAAAGAAAAAAAACTTTATTTTAATTTTGGGCAGATATTACAAATATAGATCAATAGAGTTTTTTATTTCTCAAAAATAATGAATCCTTATTATTTGAATAAATGTTTCTAGCTTAGGTATAAAAATTGATAGCCTTGTGTGGTCCCTAATGTTGCCTTTGTATGGGGAAATACTGCTGCCATATCCTTTTTCTGTGTATCCCTAGCCATCCCCCCCATTACAAAAACCTTTAAAAATGTCCAGTGCTTTATGGCTACATAAAGAAAAAAATGTTTTTTAGTAATGTATAGAGTAGGAAATGTTTATCGCTATCGTGTCCAATTAGGGAGATTTTTTTCACATTCCTGTCCTAGGGGCAAAATGGGATATAAGAGGTCCTGTAATGTAAAGGGGAATGACAATGGAAAATAATAATGGGTTCTGGTTACAATAGTCTAAAACACCCTTTTTCTACCTGTTTAACATGGGGGAACCCTTGAAATAAGTTCCAGGTATCCAGGGATCCCCAGGTATAATTACTATACCCACAGATCACAGTATATTAGCGTGGTGATCAGCGGGAAGAATGTCTTTTACATTGCTGGACATTGGGAAGAATGTCACCCCTACATATAGCCAAAAAGATCATTGCGGTCAGTTTACCTGAACTGAGAGGCACAAGGAAGTCAAGGAACCCCCAGGCATCTCTGGAGGAACCCTGGATGAGGAACACTGCTCTAAGAGATAACGTCCCATCACAGAAGATATTTCCTATTACTTGTATTACAATTGAAGGTGAATTCTTCCAAACAGAGGGCAGAAATCCTGGCAGGATTTTTTTTTTATCTTTCCCCTAGTCCCTATCTAAAACAACAAAAAGTTTGCTTTATTGTAGATGTGAAGACATTGTTCACCTTACTAGTGCTTGGTTCTGTATCAGTTTACACATGCATGGTAATAACGTTCATTATAAAGGACTGATCGTTTATTGCATGGCACAGGAACAGCAGGACAATTGTCTTACACCTCCAGACTATCTACTGGTTTTGCCAGTACAGACCTTCGGCATGTCTTTCCAAGATTTAGTAATTGTCCCTTCATACAGCCGGGGTATTCCGCTGCCACGTCACTGAGTCATTGTCCTGCAATCTAGGTATGCCTGTTTTTGTCACGTGCTCACCATGCTTTGCCGCTGCTTACCAAAAGTATTTACAGTTTTGTCTAGACATAAGCTGTGCCACTGTTGGGGTTAGCACGTCTTCCAGTGCAAGAGGGAGATTTGGAGGTCATTGTGTCACCACGCACAATGGCCTCAGCTGTCAGTTTGCAGTTAGTAGGCCTTCTGGCAGGAGTAGTAGATATACTACAAAGTAAGACAAAAATGTTCAACATGCCGCAAATTTCAATAACTTATCAGGATTCACATTTTGTTTTTCACTCTTACTCCAGTAACTTCAAAGACAACATAGGCAGGACATCTCTTCAACACATTCCGCCATGTTATAAATGTAGAACAAATCTGTCCAATTTGAAACAAAGCCAGTGAGCTCTTTATTTTCATCATCTGACATAATTATTTGTGATCATATTGGGTGTATATCCAATCTCAGATCTTTACTGATCTACTGTGTTGGATTGCTAATGACAGCTATTGTCTTCTATTGGGGTGGGACAGAGTGGAATGTGTTCCTCTTCTCCCTACCTTCCCACACAGAACAGCGCTGTCTGTATAGCATTTGTTGGTTCCACTATCCCTAACAGTAACAATTATTAATTGTATTTATCCAGCTTTAGACTACTTGTCTGCTTCAGTCAGGAAAAAGGCTAGAATGGGCCCTGATGTTAAATACACACTCCCCCCACTAAACGCTATGGTTCTTCACATGAACTCCTAGGGGACTACAAGGTGTGTGAGCTGGCGGGAGAAACCACAGTGTGCATCTGGGGGAGCTAGTATTCCACATATCTGGAAATTTCAGATACCTGCAGCTTGAAGACACTGTAAAGTTAAGTACAGTTGACAATCGAAAATCTGGCCATCCATAATCGGGTTCCTCCAGTTTTCAGGCATGAATTTCAGATCGCATTTTCAATACAGGGACTGTGATACACTGTTTGGCCACTTATGTTTTGATGGCGCTGTTCTGCAGCAACAGCTGTTAGGTTTGCTTGCTACACTAAATACACGTTGAGACGTCCCTGCTGCCTGCTCCCTGGAACTGAGCCAGATGTCCGCGGGTGGTGCGAGAGGAAGGCTGGCCTGTGTGTGGAGGTAAGTATACCTTTCAAAAATCCAGAATTTTCGAAAACCCGGCACTCCTCAGGTCCCGAAGTTGCCGGATTTTTCTTAAATGTCAACTGTATGCACTCTTTTCTTATACAAGGTAGGCTTAGTTAAAAATCAAAAAAAAAAAAAAAAAAAAAAAAAAAAAAAAAAAAAAAAAAAAACATACTTACCTCCAATCCTGCAGGGAAGTCTGATCACTCCAGGGGTGTCCAGCATCAGGTCCGTCCAGCGCTCCGGGCACCGCCATCTTCGTCTTCTCTTCCAGGTTCTTCATCCTACGTCACCCGACCCAGGCGCGACATCGGGTGACTTAGGATGAAAGAAAAATGAGTGAGATTCTCAAATTTTTCTCTTTGAGCAAAAAGGCTCCTTCTGCACATACCCGAGATGCTTAGGCATGTGCAGAAGAAGTGCCCAAAAGCCTCCCGGAATGCCTGACGTAGGTATCCCAGGAGGCTCTGTGCTGCCATTAATTCTCAACGGCTTAGGTGGCCGAAAATTAGGGGGCGGTTAAAAAAAAAAAACAAATTTTACCTTACATAAAATTGTTCTCTACCCCTTTATGTAAAGTAAAAATTCTGGTTTAGTTACGCTTTAAACTCAGAGCTTGCAGTGTACATTTAGTGGTAAGCCTTGTACAGCTGTTTGTTGCCACCATTGCCATCATTTATCATTGCGACATCGGGGAAGATGCAGCGGGGGGCTTCCCACTTAACCTCCCCTCCCAATAGAACAAAGCAGTGCTGTCTGTACAGAAATAGTTTGTTCTACACTCTCTGGAAATGATCACTATCAATTGTTTGCAGTTGCAAATAATAAATGTGTGTATCTAGCTTTCCTCTGAACAGGGTGACAAAGCTGCTGTGGGAACAATAAAATAAATGGATCAACTTGCAGGATCAAGAGATGATAGAACTATATTACAGGGAAAAACAAAACTTGATGTGTTTGCTAGTGACAGACTGTATGATATGAGTCATTTTGTTCATTTTGCACAGAGATACAGTGACTTACAGGTAAACATGCTCCCTCATATGAGCCTATATATAGCACAAATTTAGTTTGTATTGGGTAAAGAAGAGAATAGTTATTTTCTTTTGTAAAGTCGGGATCAGTGTGGGTTTTATTGCAGAAAGTAATGCCCCGTCTACAATCAGCATTCTTACCTGCCTGATCACTGCCTCTTTGGTTGCCAGAATATTTTGTTGCTCAGCACATCCCCTGATGAATGGAACAGGCAAGAAGATATCGGCCTTATTGCAACAACAGCTTTCATGCATTGGGTTTAGTTCCATTTTATTACCCCTGCCAGTAAAGTTTTTTTTCCTATCTGTGAACCATTGGGGAAATTTTCATTAACTTGCTATCCTAGAGACACAGAGAAAATTTCCTATGGTGATAGAAATTCCTTGCTTACACAGGTATTATTACACAGCATTTATATAGCACCAACATATTACGCAGCACTGTACAAAGTCCATAGTCATGTCACTAGCTGAAGCTCACAATCTAAAGTCCCTACCATAGTCATATGTCTTTACCACAGTCTAAGGTCAATTTGGGGGATGCCAATCACTCTATTTCTTTGAAATGTGGGTGGAAACCGGAGTACCCCCACACAAAGAACCTGCAGACTCCATGCAGATAGTGTCCTGTAAACCTGGGACTTAGTACTGCTAAGGCCAGAATGCTAACCACTGAGCCACCGTGCTGACCATTTGTCTTCAGAACAAGCTGTCCCTATTGACAGATTTCTCCTTAACTCATGTTCTGGGGACAACTTAAAAAAAGTTAGAATTCCCATTCTTTATTTCTGGATGACAATTCTGACCATTACAGTGGGGACACAGACAGCAATAGAAACTTGCCAAGGTCTAACCCTTTTTCACTATGGCCCATTATTAGTTCTTCCCTAAAATAAATTGTTAAAAGGGCATAAAGGGCTCTATTTATAAAGCAGGGAATCAGACATTCCCTGGTGGAGAATGTTCTAGGACAATATGTTTCAATGGTAGCAATAGACTTTCCACGAGGGAATGTCAGATCCCTGGCTTTATAAATAGAGCTCTTTGTGTCCTTAAGAATATATAAATATTCTTAAGGCTGGGTCTACACCAGTCGGACGTTTTTAAAAATGCAGTAAATGTTTCTACGCGTTTATATGCATTTTAAGCACTTTTATTAGCGTGTTAAAGCTTACCTTTAATGCGCTGGAAACCATCTATGCCACATGTTTTCTGGCTCTCTTTTTAGTCTCTTACTGATCACCTCATTCCTTGCACCTGAGTTCAGGTGCATTTATCCAAAATCAGGGTTGGGCTGGGCCAAGGAACCCACCCTTTCACTCCCTTGGCCGGCTCGAGGGCCCTAAAGAACCTGGTTTTCTTTTAAAAACCCTACAAACATAATCACTTTAATTTCCCTGGAGCCTTTAATGCACTTTACCTGCCATTTTTGGGACACTGTATCGCTATATATATATATATATATATATATATATATATAAAAGATATCCTGACTTCTTATAAAATATTACAATTCTGTTTTGGGTTCTTCTTGCCATCTTGCAGGATTGGGTCCTAGGGATTTTTTGTACTTTTTACGCCTAATAAACAAATAAGACTCAATGAAAGTGCGGTCTCTCTCCTGAATCCAATCTTTGTTTGCTCTGAGCAGACTTTATGAAAAACAATGTGTTGAACACAATACAACAAGCAGATTAAACATCTATATCTGTCACAGGTTGACCTATTTCCAACCCGCAATACAAACAAAACACTGATTATCTTCCACTCTCACTGTCAAAGAACACAAAGTTCTAGACAATCTCATAGAAAAGATTTCTGACTTTTTTTAGATGGAAATTTACCAACTCTGGTTACACACCGGCAGATGTTTGCTCAGTAATGGAGAAGATTCAATAATTGAATTTACACCAAGCCAACTGTATTCTGGGGTAACTGAGTTTGCCAAATGGATGGAAGATGCTGCAAATGGCTCAGCAGACTTTGGTTCCATCCAGATGTTATTGTGCAGAATCTGATTTTAGCAGGAGGCGTTCCTGAATATTTTTGGATTGACAGTGCTGTAATACTTTGACAAACCACATATATGGAACAATATGCTCTTAGTGCCTAAATGTATCCAGTTTTATGGAGTTTTGAGTTAGGGAAATGCTGGGAATAAATTTGGAATAAAAAGGAAGTCCTAAAGGCATTCGGCACTTGTCCGTCAAAACCCTAGAAAAAGTTTTTCTTACTATAGAGATCTCCGGAGCTTTCCTAAGTAAAAGGAACTAAAGTCTAATGTATGGAAGTGGCAGGTCAGGGACAGTCAGAATGGGAAGTAAAGAGCTAGATCATGCTGGACGACCCCAGCCAGGAAAAAGGGTGGGTCTATGTCAGTGGTCTCCAACGTTTTGGATGTCACAAACCACTTAATTTTTTGGACCCCGCATGCGCTGGGGGCTGTCACTCAAAGGGGAAGAAACTTCCCCATAGAGTGACGTCACCTGCCAGAACCTGCCCACCAGCCACAGAAGTAGCCCACTCCAGGGACACAACCTGCCGTAGGGTGTACATGGTCTGCGGCTCTGGTCGGTGCGCCCACCCAAGCGAGGTCCTCCTCCTGACCCCGCAGGGGGGTGCACCAGCCAGAGCCGCGAGTCACTTTTTAATTTTTAACTACAGGTTGGGGACCGCTGGTCTATGTGACCTGCAGCAATTTCTAATGTACACTGTAAGAATGTCACAGCGTGCAGTGAAATCAGAGTAAGCCATTTTAGGATAGCAGAAAAGCCCGTATAAATGTGCAAAACTGAAGGGAAGGCTGGAGTCTTTTTCAAGGGGGATTTAGCAGTAGTACATAACACTTTAAGCACTCTTGCCTATTCCTACAATGCACCCATCGGTGATATATTTGTGCTCCTTGTGCTCCGGCAAAAAAATGTCCAGAAAAGGGACAACTTGTCAAATTTTTCACCTGTTGAGGCAGAATGTTGATCTATCTAACTCTGACCTTAGGTACAGGGGTGCCATTATGATAAATACAGCCCTGGTTTATGCAACATTTGGGCACGTTGGCATAAAACTGAAATCACAGCTGCTTGGCACACAAATGTGTATTTTGATTTTCAAGGCTGAGGAATGATTAAACTAGAAGGATTAAATGTTGATTTGCATGTAGGGTACAAATACATTTTATTAACCTTTGCTCCTGCTGGTTTCCACCATTGCATGCACTCTACTCTCATCACAGATTGCAGGACACAACCTGGAGCATTGGAAGGATGCGGAGGGCACTGGCACCAGGAAAACAAAAAATAGGGTATGTAAAAGTGCATAAAATTGGCACCCTAGGTAATAAGTAGCATTGTCCTATGGCAAGGGTAATTTTGAGTTCTATTTTAAAGGGCATTCCACCCAATACAAGTGTGTTAGGTTTTGATGCTGAAAAATTTAAGCCCCTGACATTTCTTTTATTAGCTTTAATATTATCCTGATTTCCCCGGTCTGCACACCTGATGTGGCCCTTCTCAGGGGCTCCTCTGCCTTCTGGGTTACTTTTTCTAATCAAAAAAACAGCATGAAATCCTAAGAAGCCAGTAGGGACCTCAGACCACCGGACCTATCATTAAAATATAGATTTTGGGTAAATTATCCCTTTCAAACCCGTACAATTTATTTTTAAATACAGCCTCTAAATACCATGTAAAGCAACACAATAGTCTGCAGATTTCTGAATTGGAGTTTGGATCACTGTGCCTGATTTAGGAAATGATCTAAACATCTCTAGGTATCAGCAATTCCAGGTGAAAAGTCCATGGTGGCCAATCCGGGCACAGAATAAAACTTCTCAGCAATATAAAGCTGCAAGGGATACAATCAGACTTTGTTTTCCAGAAAATACATTTAAGTAAATCTGACAAGTATGATAAATTTCACTGCTGTCCTCTTTCTGATAAATGATTTCTGAATCAAGATGCAGAAACCAGATGACCATCTCTGCACCATTGTTCTGGTTGGTGACTCCAAGCATTGTTGCAAAAGGGAGCTAACCATGATTACATAATACATTACGACATATGATTACAAGCAAAAATAAACATTTTCAACTATTCTAATATTGTCAATAATAATACAACTTACTTGTGACACAACAATCCGATCGGTGACGGCGATGAGGAAAAAAAAAAGATAGTGTTTTATTTTGGTCTGCTCTTTCCAAAAATTGGTGTCGACCTCAGAGTTGGCACCGTGGCAGAGGCTGGCCTGGCACAACCGGTGCAGCGCTGGCAGCAATGTCAGTTCTTAGGGTTCATGATGTTGCAAGAGATGAACTGGGACCAAAGAAAAAATGAAACAGCATCTCTGGACGCCAATAAGGTGTTGTGGAGTCGCACTCAGTAGGCACAGCAGCCAGAGAGCGGGGGACCTCCTGTGACTGCACAAAGTCTCTGTTGGGCTGAGCTGTCAGAGTAGCATTGTGAGAGCTTTCAGTGGTGACAGAATAATGCCAAGTGAGTCAGCTGGAGGAGCACTTGTGTCTGCTAATGCAGATTAGCAGTAGGCAGGGAGCAGGCAGTCTGGGGCAGGTCAGACACTGAGCAGTCATATTAATAAAGGACTATTTAATAGACTATCAGTGATGCAACACTATATGTGCTCGCCCTCGCTGCAGGATGATGCTGAGTTCCTTTACTGGAAGTACAAAAAAACTTAAAGGGAGAGCATGGTGTATATTTACAATTGTGGCATTACCATAACTTTTACCGTCATTTTAATAAGATTTGTTGAAGCAATCTCTGCACCGGATTTATTATTATATTAAAGTGGCACTAAACGTAAAAAAGTTGTGAGCAGACAGGTTCTTTATTGCAGAAGGGGCAGGTGATGTTACTTCTGCAATTAAATAAAGTTACCTGTTTGCCAGTCTTTAATCAAGATCACCATCACTGGTGCCGACATCTTTATCTGGTCCATTTCCAGATTTGGTTTCTTTGGTCATCTAGATTGGCAAAGCTAGAATGGTGCAACTCCTGCACATGTACATGGGAAATAATCCATTATTACAACACTTTCAACACATAATAATGCAGCAGAAATTGTTTTGTTTGTTTGTAATGCAGAGCATTTTGCCATGCACAGCATTTGTGTTGTATTGCACTGCAGTCAGTGCACATTTCCCACTACTATAACCATTGTACAGAACTGACTTGGGGCCCCTGTGGTGGCTTCTGTTGGTTGTATCTGGGGCCCTTGTTCAGTGGCATATTTTGCACCTTCCTATGTCCCTAGCTGTGACAGTGCACTGGGGAGAAATTTAAAATGAATAGCAATGCACAGCACCTTGGTGATTGTGTTACTGTGTGTTGCGGTATTATCTCATATAATGTGCATTTTACTGTCCATTACTGCAAGACATCACTATGAATTACAATCTGATTTGCACTTTGAAAAAAAGAAACAGCACAGCACATTCATTCTTCAGCAATGCTAGGAATATATTAATATGGTTTGCATACTGTCCATGAATAAAAAAGAACTCTCCCTGTCCAGTTGCAATCTGGAGGCTGATCCAGGACCACCTGGGCTCATGGAAAGTAGGTTGAATGATGCTGGCTGTCAAACTGAGGACACCTTGTGGAGAAAAAGAAATATTGCAAAACAGAGCTCTGGATTAAAAGCAAATCCTGCAATAATAATAGGCTAATATAAATTATCTCTAAATGAAAATTAAAATCTACAGATCAGAATAAATACACTGAGCTGATAACAAAAAATTACATACATATTGTAACTTATTGAAAAGCCTGTCCATTGCCTGTTTCAATTACAGAAACCTATAGATTGAGCACCAGTATACAATGCAGCTTTGACTCCCTTAATGACTCCCAGTGCAGAGTTGCACTGGGAGGGGCGGGAGGGTTGGGATGATGGTTTTAGCATCTCCCTAAAGTATAACCTATGAGACCCGCCACTAGTTTATGATTGCACGCTACCATGGAGACCGGTGTAAGCCTATTTATCCACTATGAGTATTATCTATTGAGAGACAGCATGTTTAACACCAGCTTCTCGTGAAAAAAAAATCCTCAGATCAGATTAACTGCGCGGGAGGTGCGTAATGAGACAACTTAACCTCTTCATGTTCAGCATTGATGAGCTGTGCAGGAGCCTGTACTTCTGGTGACCCCCGTTTGTTTGGCGTATGATATTTTTATTATAAAGTGTTAATAAATTCAGAAGATGTTCTGATTATCATTATAAGATCTATAGGTTTGTAAAATCTTTATCCTTACAGATTACAGCATAGACAGGTCCTGGCTGGGGTAGCTCCAATGTCTTCTTGGTACTGCCCCACTCATCCCTTTCCCCTAAATAACAATCGCCAAACTCATCTTTGGAATAAAATTGGCTGACAGCTATTTATTTTGCAAAATATAATAATTTAACTTCAAAGTAAATAAACAAATTCAACATAAAATAAATATAACTTGTACAATATAAAACAATAATAACTTAACATTGACAACTTGACCTTGACTCAACAGTAACTAAGAGTAGCTAACCCCGGAGATCCTAATTGGTTGCAAATCCCCTCCACCAAACCAGCATCCACATGCACAGCGCACCCCATTCTGTCCCGGGTGCATATCAACCACCCGCAGACTCCACTGCCACCTTCCACCAGCTGTTAACCATCAATACTGTAACTACCATATAGATACCATGCCAAAGTTGAGTCCTTCTTTCACATTCCAGCATCTACAAGACCATTGCCTTCCCCGGACCCCAACTGCCCAATGACCCAAACTAACAACTGCCAACTCTACCCCTTAAAAGAGCGGGCAGGTGGGTGGGAAACTAACATTACTACCAGTCACCTTCTGATGCCTCCCAGATTCAGTCCAGCACTTTTATCACTAAACCCTACTTACCTATCCATATCACTCCACCATCATCCTCCTCCCCTTCCCCTATACTTTAACTCTTAAATGAAGCCCTTCTGCCTATCTTGTTTCTTCTTTTTGCTCCAGGCCTACCTTTATAAATCTTCAATCCGCAACAAATCAGGTAGGTAGAGCCATTATAGGTTTAGGTATTAGGGTAATGGATACAGATAGAAGGATGCACCCAACAAAAATGTCCTTGGATCCATTGTATAACTCCGTACCACAATATTGTACCATTTTCTAAATCCAAAAACCTCCAAAAGAAGTTGCGGTTTGGCTTCTTTGTGTTGTGTGAAAACATCATATGTGAATCCCTTTAAGGTGTAACTCCAAATTTGCTGAGAAACAGAATCCCCTGTGTATGAGTTCTGTACGTTACAAAGATTTTAACTTAAACTTCATAGCAGATTTCCCATTTTTTTGTTTTTGTTTTAAAAAAAAATCATTACAAACTCCCAGTGCACCTTCCGTATTCCGATGAGAAAAGCTGCATTGCCTGCACCCCATTAGTAGTTACCCTTCGGGATTGTATCATTAAAACTGAAATCTGCATTGCAGGAGATGCTTAATTTAGCCAAATGTAACTTGAATCTTAGTTCAGACTTCTGGAAAAATCAGGGAGCCAATCACACAAGCAAATGATATTTCTCGGTTTTTCATATGGTGTAAAAAATGCTATCAGCGTGCAATGTTGTACTGAATATCAAAGGTTATACTTGCTCAATATATACATTTAATATATACATTTTGTATTGTATTTTTTGCTTGGTATGTTGTGTGGGGATTTAGTTGTATACAGCTTGAACTTATACAGGCCGCGTGTACAAAACTTTGCTGTAACTTACAATTCATTCAGCAGGGAGGAAGTCTAAGAACTAACTCAATAATGCAGCCATTCTCAACCTCGGTTCCATGGGTTCCTCCAGGGTCTTGGGTTCCTCCAGAGGCTGCAAGGGGTTCCTTGAACTGTGGTTAATTGGCCTTTTTTTCATGGTGCCATCATAGTCCCTGGACCAGTGTTTCTCAACCAGGGTTCCATAGTACCTTAGGAATTGCCCCAGAGGTTGCTAGGGGTTCTTTGAGCATTATGGCCTCTCAGGTCAGTGTAAATGACCCCAATGAGCTTTGTGGCTATCTGTAAGGGAGGGAGATCCCATCTTATGGTGTCTGCCTAATCTGGGGTCTAATGCCACTTGGCAGGGCCATAAACGTGACCCTAATGATCATTTGATCTGTCTATAAGGATTGAATTCAGACCACTATGGTAAGAAGGGCATTATTTACTCTAACCATGAAATGAAGAAGATTTTCCAATGAATCTATTTTAGCAGGGGACCTGCACATTTTTTAAGGGTTACTCTAGGCTAAAAAGTTGGGAAAGGATGCACTAGTGTGATATATTTACCAATGTGAAAAATTCAGCATGTGCTCTTGAGCTCTGTAAGCAAAACATTTTTTTAGTAAAACATACAAGATTAACCATAAAAATGTAAAAATGGAAGCCTATTTTTATTTACAACCTGTATACGTACAACATTTAGCAGCAATAAAGAGATATACATTTGAAATTAAATATTTATGCATGCATAAATACATCCATTAAATTTATATATATATATATATATATATATATATATGCGCAACATCTTTGCCCCTACCTGACCTTCTGTTGTACATGAATTGTGCACACTCAGCAGCAGTTATAGAAGGCTGTGTCCTTTTCCCTAAAGCTCAAAGATCAGACACCCTGGCAGTCCCCAGTTTCCCTGCAAACCATGGGCTGGTCAAGGTTGGCAGAGAAATAATAGAATTGTCCACATTGAGGAATACCCAGCCCTTCACCATCGCATAGCAGCAAATTTTTGGCAACAAATTGATATTTATTTACCTATTCATACTAGGCGCTATAAACATGTTCTCATGGTGTTTACCTCCTCTATTTCACACTCACAGCTGAAACATTTTTCAGGGCAATTAAATGTGGAAATAATTTACTGCAAAATCTGGTTTTATTATAAGGCTATCGGGCAAAATTGTCTGGACATGTTGGAGCTGCCCTGGCAACACACAAAAAGGAGAACCCTGGCACCAGCTTGTTCAGTGCTTGGGTCTGTAGGGAAAAGACTTGGAGCTAACATTTCCCAGACTGAGGCTCGTGGCTGGAAACACACACAGAGTCATCCCCGGGGGCTTCTCCGATGTTCTCAGCCTCGTAAGGTAAACAAGTAGGATAGGAGAGATGGTAAGCTCCTTATGCCTGGATTTTAATATACGTTCCAATTACATATTGCTTTAAAAGAAATGGGCAATAGTAAAATTGGGTGATTTCATTTACTTGTAATTTTGTTAATCTGAAAATTTGGGTAAAATTTTGCCATCTTGGCAAAATGCATTGATCAATGAGAAGGTTAAAGGGTTAAAGTTGAACTCCACGAATATAAAAAAATTCATCTTGCTGTGCCCCTTGCAAGGATGAACTGTATTTCAAGCCTATTTTAGTTGTGGATAAAATAGGAAAAAATTGATAGGCAATTCAAAAATTTTGACTTGAGGTGAGGGTTAATATTCCAATGAGGACACCAATTATAGTGGCAACTGTCCAAAAGAGGAATTCGAAATTCTAGTTTCGTGTTCTGCTAGCACCTTTCGGCTGGGCGCACCACCCAGCATTTTTCAGTAACCACCTGGCTGTTTTTGGGTGGTTACTAAAAAGTTGTGTCATGATACAGGGGCCACCAGCCACCTACAGCTTCTTCCAACCCAACTTAAAAAATTTTCTGGGGAGAATACTGTAGTTTCATCTGGGTGACAGTAAGAAGTTTGGGCTGTTCTTACACTTCAACATTAAGGTTTATTTTTGTGGATTTTTGGCTTTATGGGCCAAGACGCTGCATAGAAGCTCACGTGGAGGGTCTGACTCACTCCACTATGTGTTTACCAGTTCCCTTCAGCCCACAACTGGCACATTTTGCAGATTCTGCTCCCCCTCCGTGCAGATGATTAGCTAATAATAATCCAGACAATGGACATAACAGCCGTAAGTACAGCTTACCCGGAGTGCATGGCGGGCTGATAGCCGCTTATTGGGACAGAAGGACGCAATCCACATGTGGAGTATTATTTCACACTGAAGCCTGGATCCATCTGGCCTTTTATCTGAATTACCTACCAATGGATGTCATTTCCTCTCATCGTCTGATGCCAGCTTTGGCTACCTTGCAACCCTATTGAGTTTATTTACAGTTCCAAAAGAGACCCTGTCCACTGGCCATTCATATTCACAAGATTATATGTGCTTTCGACATATTTACGCATAGTATTTACCTGTAAATTCTCACTTGTGCAGAATCTTAAAAGCAATGAGACTGCACCTAGGTGCCACCAATTTGGATGTGATGTCAGCAGCCTCTGTAGATTTAAGTTCTACATCAGCCTTTCCCAACCTAGAGGAATCCTTGCAATAAATATCAAATATTGTGGATCCCCTTATAAAAACAAATCATTGGAGTAGGTGCAGAAAATGCTGTTTACTTTGTTGTCAGAATGTCACCTTTACCAGATTATTGGTGTCATGCCAATGGCTCTGCCACATGAAGTTCTATGGATCTGTCAAGTGATGATGATCCAGGGCAGGCATTCGTGACCTTTTATACCTTTTAGGTCCTCAAGGAATTCCTGCTATAATTTATAAATCTACAGCTCACAGTACATTAGTGTGCCGGTCATTGGGATGAATGTCTTTTACATTGCTGGTCTTTGGGAAGAATGTCACCATTACGGATATCCAAAAAGATCATTGATGTCACTTAATCTGACCTGATAGTCACCAACTGCTTATTGGTCAGGAACCTCTAACAACCTCTGGAGGAACCCTGGCTAAGAAACCCTGGTCCAGGGTCTATGGTGGCTCCATCCAAAGAAAGGCCAATCAGCCACAGCTCAAGGAACCCTAGCTATCTCTGGAGGAACTAGAGGATTCCTGGGAATTCTGGTTGAGAATGACTGCAAAGTCTTTTAAGCCACTCCTCCACAAAATAACTTTTCTCCAGCTCTGTTTTTTGTGATTTGCACATCCCAGCTCTGTTTTCAGCATGCTAAAAAGTTAAATCATTATATATTCTTCAATAGCCAAAGTGGAATACTGCAGATCTGGAAGGTGGAAGTAGAAATGGCAGGATCCTGGAACTCTAATGGCTGGAAGACAGCACAATAGCATGGAAGTGTGTGCTAGTGTAGTGTGCATTCATCTACTAATTAAAGTCCATTTCCACTTATATTATTTTTTTATTTCAAAGAAAGGAATATTCCAACATAGGGCCTGATTTATTAAAACTTTCAAGACAGGAGAGGATAGACTACCATGGGACCACCTACGTTCTCTCCAGTTGTGGAGAGCTTTAATAAATCAGAACTTTAGTGTCAAATGATCCAAGGAAGTGTAGCCATCATTATCCAGGGAACAGGTGGGACCTCAGTCAATTGAAATTCTTAAACCAATGTTGGCTACAAAGAAGCTAAATAGCCAAAGGGCACCCATTTGGTTTGTCTTTGGCTACCTGTACAATAACCTTACCTGAAAATGTGGAAGAGGCACAAAATAATCATGTCTAATGTTAATTATTTTAAATTACATGTTAAGTTTTTTGGCTGACCAAATGTTGACCATTTAAGCTCACTCTGACATTTTACTATGATCTCTAGTAACAAATATTTACTCTTAGGACTTGTCTGAAAATTAATAGGATTTGTAGGGCAGTTTTAGAAAATCCATGTCTGTATTGCTTGCCGTGACAATGCCACCCGGTCTCCTGGTTACAGACTAATCCATTTCCGCAGATCATTCGGCAGGAACATCTGTTGCAGCTTGTGTTGATCGGTGCAGGTATTCATTCTGCACGTCCCTGTAAGCCCATATTAGACACTCGTGACTGATGACAGCAATGAATCACTGCTGCGGTAAAGCCGAGCCATTTACAGTATGATGATGGGAAATATGACATTCCATAGACCTGGAAAGATTCTCCACCAGAGTAACTGCTTTATAACTAGACCCGTATATGTACTTTATATTATATTGGTCCCAGGTTTGAATCTGGGCCAGGACAGGAGTTTGTACTACATGTTATCCCGTGTCTGCATGGGTTCCTCCAGGCACTCCGATATTTCCCACATCCCAAAAATGTGCAGTTAGATTAACTGGCTTTCCTCCAAAAATTCCCTTTAGACTGTATTAATGACATATGACTATGGTAGGGACATTAGATTGTAAGATCCTTTGCTGGACACTTAGTGACATGACTATAGACTTTGTAAGCGCTGCGTAATATGTTGGCGTTATATGAATACAAAATAATAATAATGAAATAATATTAAACACGTGTTGTCATGAAGCCGATCACATATCAATGAAGTCCTAAATGGAAAGATCCTTCTTTGAATCTGAGTAGGGGTGGACATACGGAGGTGCAAAGATTGCCACTGCATGAGGGCCCGGGACGCTCTTCAGCCAACAAGGACCACCACAGGGTCAGTTTATTGGGGGGCCAGTTCTGCAAACAACGCCACTGAATCTGGGGTTATATATATATTCTGATATAGTACAATTAATATTAATATTATTATTGTTAAACAGTATACAGTATATATATAAATATATATATAGCCAACATATTACACAGCGCTGTAAATTTAATAGGTTGCAAATGGCAGACAAATAACACCATGACACAGGAGGAGGAGAGGACCCTGCCCCGAAGAGCTTACAATCTATACATAAATGGTTTGAGGTTACAGCAGCTGATCTATGTAAGAAATTTGCAAGCAAAGCCAAGAACTGCGTAGGCAGCAACATTTCCATGGTTGTATTATCTCTGAGCTATTTGTGCAAAATGACAACAACTAGCACAACCAAAGTGGGATTTTATCCTAACACATTGAGCCTGATTTATTAAAACTCTCCAAGGCTGGAGAGGATACACTTTCATCAGTAAGGCTGGGTAATCCAGAAAACCTGAAATGAATTTCTTCAAAGTCATTTGTGCAAATGTTTTGAATCCTGGACCAGATCCATTTCAGGTTAGCTGGATCACCCAGTTTCACCGATGAAAGTGTATACTCTCCAGCCTTGGAGAGCTTTACCAAATCAGGCCCAATGTATATAATTATGAAAGTGGTAATACAAATTTTGTGTAGACTATGCCGTCTTTCGAGCCAATTGGTGGTAGAGGTGAGTACAGAAAGGGGCACCAGTAGTTGATTTTACTTTTAGGGCTGAAGAAAAGGATCCGGGTACCCAAATCAGCAACAGCAAAGATATTGCACTGGGAGTGTAAGGGTTTAAAAATTCCCTACATTTTTTTTTTCATATTTCTGAAGTACCTTAAAAGTTATCCATGCATCAGTCAGAAAAACGGAAAGTAAGTTGTCACTGTGCTCTAATAAGATTTATAATTAGTTCTTTTCTTTCATCTGAGTACAGATTCACTCAAAAACAATAGTGTGAATAGTCAAAGTCTATTTCATTAGTCATCAAACTTTTAGTTAAAGGTGCAGCAAGGCCATCTAGTGGTGAATGTAATACCCTGCACAGAACTTTTCTGCTCTCCTTCCCTCTTTTTATCTTTTCTTTTTTTTTCCTCATCTTTTTAGCTTCTTATTCTTCACTCTCCTTTTTACTTGCTCCTTTTTTTCCCTCCATACCCCTTTTCCCATCTTTACTTGCCTCCCCGTACATCCTATGCATTCTTTATCCTGTCACTTTTTCCAAACCCCTTCATGTCTTCTATAACAATCCTGTTCTTTCCCTGCCCTTTTCTCCTCTCCACTGCTTTTATCCCGTTCTGCTTCTACTTTTTCTTAATCTCCACTCCATTCCACTCCTCCTCATCCCCTCTCCTTTCTCCTTCCTACTACTCCTATAAGGGGTGTTGTGTGGCGGGCATGGGTGGGAGCGCCGTGCCCTTACATTTTTGGGGAATGAACATGCATGCCCACTCTTATTTTGCAAAGAATTCTTTAGTGGTCTGTGGCTCTGGCCGGTCCAGCCGCCCGGGGTCAGGAGAAGGACCCCCACTGGGGGGGTGTACAGGCCAGTGCCGCGGACCATGTCCCACATATGTATTTGCAGGATCAGGGCACTGAGCGGCTTGTCTCTTTGAACACAACCTGCTCAGACCTGCGATGGGAGAGTGGGCCGTTTATGGAATCATGACGTCACTTTGGGGGAAGTTTCTTAAGCAAGTAACACATAAGCAAAAGTATAGTGGGGCGGGCACATTTACATAACAATGATACACATGCACTCTCACCATTGGAAGTACTGTCCCGCCTCTACTTTTTTTTTGACCCCTGACTCCTGTCCTTTACTATCTGCTTTCCTCTCCTCTCTATCCCTCTTCCCTCCCTCCTGCTTCTGTGTTCTCTTCTTCCCTCATCCACTTTTCTTTAATCTGCTGATCACCATTTCGCTCCTCAACACTTCTGTCTTGCCTTACTTCCCCTCTCCTGTCCTCTTTTCTACCTTCTTCTCCTCAATTCCATTTTTCTTCCTTCTACTCCTATTCTCTTCTTTCCCTCGCCTCCACCTTCCTTCCCACATTTCTTCTTTCATGCAATCTTCTACCCACATTACTCCTCTCCACTGCTCCTGTTTTCTTTTCTAGCCTACACTCTTCTCACGGCTTTTGTTCTTACTACCTTTGTCTGTCATCTTCTCTGCCTTCCATGTTGCTCCTGTTTTCTCTTATTTCCTCCTCTCTCATTCCCACTGCTCCCGTTCTTTTCTGTCCTTTGTTCTTCTCCCACGCTCTCCTTTCCACCACCTGTCCTCTCTTCTCCTCCCTTCCTTCTCTTCTATTTATCATTCATCACATATATCATTCCCACTGCTGTTCTTTTCTCCAATTTTCACCCCACCTTACCTTTCCCCTCTGCTCCTGCTTTCTTTCATCCAATCTATCCTATTCGTCCTCACTGCTTCTGTTTCCTTTTCTCGTGTCCTCGTGTCTTCTTTATTCCAATTGTTCCTCTCCTTTATACACTTTTCTTCCCATTCCCACTGCTCCTGCCTTCTTTTTTTCCTTTACTCCTCTCCAATGCTCTCCTTCCCATAACTCCTATCCTCTCTTCTCCCTCCCATCTCTTTTCTCTCTCCCTTCCCTTTTCTTTTCTCACATCTACCTTCTTCTCCATCTCTCCTGATGATTTATCATTTCTACCAGACACCAAAGGGATCCGCACTGCATCCATTATATAGCTTTACAGTGAAAATGAGAGTGGAAATATTTGTATTATAGATGCAGAATGTATAATGAGTTTGTAAGAAGTCTAATTTGATAATGATTGCAATAAAAGAGTGCAACAATCATGTTCAAAAGACTACAAGTTTCAAAGTTCAGATGAGCCTCTTATAGACTCTTAGGAGCTTCAGCAGTCTGAAAGTAAAGAGGAACACAAAACCTCCTGGAAAAAATGACTCCTATCCACCTATCCAAAAGTCCCTGATGTGGAAGTGATGGCATATATTCTGTTTCACGAAATGGCTTTATAAATATTATTCAATATCACCTAAGTGACTGCTCCAAGTCTGCTGGGGGTGCTGATATCACATCCAAGATGGTGGCACCTCTGCCATGGCATGGCAGCAGTCTCAGGGCTTTTGGATGTCTACACAAAGAAGGCTTTTACAGATCAATAACACAACAAAATGTTAATAATATGATCTAAAATTGGTCTTCTTTGCCAAAATCATACTAGTGCAGAACTGCAGCAATTACCGCTCCCGGGTACTTACTGGCAACTGCTTGAGAGTGGTAACCAAAAAAAACAAAGTGGTTGCAAAAAACCTAGCAAAGCAGTGTATTTATTTTTCACTTTTTCTTTAATTAAAACCACTTTTCAGTAATTAAAACCATTTACAAAATGATTGTATCGGCAGCGACAAGTGGCTTTAATTCAAGTTCATTAAAAGTGACAGGAGCAGCAAACCGTCAATGGATCCAGCATGAAGTGCAGCAATTCTGCTGCAAGAAAATGCCAGAAAAAAAGGAAAATAACCAACACATTGCTTTCAGTGTTAACCATATTTTGCAACACCGCTTAAAGAAACCACTAATGTGAACAAAGCCATAGGAAGGGTCCCAGGCTGGATCTGATCTCTTAAAGCAGGGGTTCCCAACAGGTAGATCGCAAAGGCAAAGCGAGTAGATCGCGGAGTCCTGCCTTTCAAAATAAACTCTACAGCACACAGGAGTTATTAAGATTTTATTGGTAGTGAATCATTTTGACTTGGCCATTTTAAAAGTAGCTTGCAAGCCAAAAAAGTGTGAGCACCCCTGTTTTATCGTGTTACTTTCGTGCAGCAGAGGGAGCAGTTTAAGAATCACATTGCACTCTTGTAGTTATTCAGACTTAGTACTCATTATTATTATTAGACAGTATTTATATAGCGCCAACAATATTACGCAGCTCTGTACATTAAATAGGGGAGTATCGACTTGAGGTAAGACTCATTTTTATCAATGCCTCCTCTAGACCAGCTTGGAAAGAAGTCTTTTTAAGGGGGCTCAAAAAAAAACAAAGGAGGAACATATACACCCTTTGGAGATAAGTATCCCAATGAAGGATCATAACCTAGAATCTAGATCCAAAGCCAATAACCACTTTGCCACCAAGGATACAAAGTTATTTCATGTTTCAAAAAGTTGCTGCTCTACTTTACAGAAATGCATTATGGGCATCGGGAGTTCTCCGAGCTGGTATGTGACTTTTATATGGGGCAATGGAGAGGATAACATTTAGCAGGTAACATTCAGGTTTGGTATATATAAAAGACAAAAGTGTAAATAAATCCGCAGCAGACCATGCAACTGCTATAGGGCCCAGAAGCACAGGACTGTCTGGATACACAGAGAAATATGAAGGAGGTAAGAGTATTTGGCAAACACATTAGGTATTAATGTATATATAGTTTCATAACCTGTATAAAATTTTCACCAAATGGTATCCCCAGTGAAAATGGCCTTTGAGATAGAGATTGGAGACATGGGGGTCCCCTTTTAATGATATGGGTATGAGGCCCCATCAATATATATTAGCTACCCTCACATCACAATCCCCCCGATCACAACCACATAATTATGACTGTCCTCCTTTCCCAGAAATACAAAGGATCTCCTCTCAATAAAAGGCCAACATGATGTACTGGGCCCTATGGGCCCATATGAGGTAGACATGGATTATTTCTCTACAATACTGAAAATCTTCCTATAAAGAGGACAAAGCAGACTCCGCTGCTGGATTAAGGCAAAGACGTTTTATGCCGTATCAGCCGTTAGGAAGAACTAGCATTGGAAAAGTTCTATCTTCACATCTGAATATTGCCATCACATCTAATTAACAATTTAGTTTTACAGTGAGAATGAGAAAATATCCTTTGGATAATCATACTTTCATCTTGTGATTTCATGTCTTCGGGGGGAAAGAATTCCAGCTACAAAACTCCAACATTAAGTAATCTTATATATTGTTATATTATAATAAATGATGTTGTAATTTATTATTATTGTTATATAATTTAAATAGACTCTGGCCTTGTGGAAAAGAGGGATATTATTTTATCTTCTTGTAATGACAAAGTCCTAGTCAGCACTTCTGGACCTCCGCTTTATCTGTTGCCTTCAATATACATTGCAGTATAGAATAAGAGCGATACAATATGGGATTGGAATTTAATGCTATTTATATCCTGTTTTGCAGAAGTGAAGTTAGTCACACATTTGCATAACTTCTATATTATTTTAAATGACCTTGGAAGTTTTACCGCCAAGCTTAGGAACAGTGTAGAGATCTAATTTCAGGAATTGAAAGTGTTATAGAGCACTTGAAAGCAACAAAAGTAATCAGTGAGCTTCGAAAACTATACAAGTGTATGTGTGGAGGGAATTTGCTATAAGGAAGGATTTTGTGTAAAGTTTAGTTTTCCCTGTTTTGGGGCAGTAGGCATGGGCGGGGTTAGTGATTGAGTCATTCCCTGTGATTGGACAATAATTCCTCCGGGGTGTGGTGTGCAAAAAGGGAAGAAAGGCTAGAGGGTCTTTTTCTAACAAGTAGAGTTGATATCTTTCTAGTAGAATGAACTTCAGAGCGATAGCTGTTGGAAGAGCCTTGTGTTTTACTCCATTCCCTTGGGTGTGTGGCACATCACTATACCCCCCAGGTCCTTTAGTTAGTCACCCCAAAGGCCTGATTTGTTAAAACGCTCCAAGACTGGGGAGGATACACTTTCATCAGTGAAGCTGGGTGAACCAGCAAACCTGTAATGGATTTCTTAAAAGTTGTGCTATTTGTTAGCAAATGTTTTCAGTCCTGGACCAGATCCATTCCAGGCTTGCTGAATCACCCAGCTTCACTGATGAAAGTGTATCCTCTCCAGTCTAGGAGAACTTTAATAAATCAGGCTTAATGACTTAATGTTTGTATAAAAACTCTGGCTTCATTCAGGCCCTCAAGAACTGGCATTGACCATACACAGCCCCATTTCTCATTGCACAGACATATCCTGAGGTCACTATCATAAAGTACGCCCCGTGCAACCATCATTGGAGTGCATGTACACAGGAGGTGGCTGCAAGGAGGCTTCCACATGCTTGAAAGCAAATATTTTATTTTTAAAAAACGGCAATTGTGTATGGACTACTAAATTCATAATTTTAAATCTTGTGGACAAAAAAAAAAATTTATAAAAGATAAATACATTTGTAAAATAATGATCTTCCTAATGGTGCTGACTGTGGCGGCTCTGATTCATTGATCAGCTCACAGGTAGGTGAAGTATTACCATTGTTACTATACGCATACAGCTTAATATTACATTGACATCACGCTGCGCTTCCCTTGTTTTTCCATCTATAGTACAGTTTATGAATTTAGTGCAATATAAGGGTGAACATTGTCATTCAGAATATAAGTTTTTATTAAATTATTATTTATGTTTTTTTAATAATAAAACATAAAAAATGCAAATACTGTACAAATTGTTTCTGTGGACCACCAACATTTTCTTGCGGACCACCAGTGCTCCATGGACCACTGGTTGGCAAATGCTGCTTTAACTAACCCAGCAATCTTACAATTAGGGTTTATATCTAATTTAACATCCTAAGTCTAACTAATTTTCCTCTCTCCACAACTAAATGATCAGTTTTGGGTGATCAGACACTTTTGCTCATATTAAGTTGTGAATAGATTAGGACGTACATGACGCATACCTATCACCGGCTTTAGGATTGTAATGCATGTCCAAGTCATATGACCGACATCTAGCAGCTATTAATTATTTTCAGTATAGAGTTGTCAAACAAGGCCGTCTTATAAACTCTGGAGATGAGCCAGAGAAACAACAAGATTCTGTTTGTTCTCTGATACTGGGAAGAACAGATCCAATTGTTACCACAGCCCAGGGCAGAAAATAAGAGGAATATTTGCTCTGCATTCCCCCATTAGGGTAAATTATATAAAATACGTCCAGCAAATACATTAGAAGGAATATTAGCAAATAAATAATGTTATACTTGTAATAACTCAGAAAAATCTTTCAGAAATGTAATTTTTTTTTATTTGGGGAGTTGCTGGAATGACTATGTTTGTCTTATCTTAAGGCAGATTTCACTTTATTGCAAGCATTACATTATGCACAAATATTGTTTTTTTACATTTAGAATAAAATATTGCTTATTAAAGTGGAACTGTACTTTGGAAATAAAGATTTGCAAGCAGGCAGGTTGTTTATTGCAGAGAGGCCAGGCAATGATCCTTATGTAATAAAAGAAACTTGCTTTGCTTGTTTGCAGTTTTTTTTACAAAGTATCCTGAGCTGTGCATGTTCAGTGTATGATGCCAACATACCCAGCATGCCCGGCTGCCAGCAATGAATTATCTCCTGCAGGCATGTGCAGGAATTACGTCATTCAAACCTGACCAATCAAAATGGTGAAAGATTCCGGACTCGGAGGAGGATCAGGTGAAGATGCCAGTGGCAGCAATGATGCATGGAGAGGTGAGTATACTTAAAAAAGTGTGAACTGGCTGGTTTATCATAACATAACCTGTCCCTTCTGCACCTTCCTGATTGCAATGTTTTGTTTATCATATATTTTCATATAAATTATTAACCTTAAAGTGATCCTGTGCACAGATCATGCGCTTTGCTGTGTTTGCTGTACAATCACTATAAAACAAGCCTCCATTCATCTCTGTATCTATAGGCATTATGGACATCATTCATTTTAAATGTTTAAACAGAAACTCAAGTCTAAAGCTGTGTACACACTTCCAATTTTTGTCGTTGGAAAGGATCTTTCATGATCCTTTCCAACGACAAGGGAGTGCACGATGCATGAACGGTGCTGTACATACAGCACCGTTCATGCTCTATGGAGAGGGGAGGGGGAGAGCGACGGAGCGGCACCCTGCTGCGCGCTCTCCCCTTCCCTTTCATTAGGATCGGCTGTCGTCCATCGTCCATGGATCCGGCAGGTCGGTCGTCCGGACGATGGACGACACCGACTGTACACACGGCAGATTTTCGCCCGATAATTGGCCGATGCCAATTATCGGGCTATAAAAATCTGACGTATGTACGTAGCTTTAGCTTTTGTCTTCTGATTAGATTTGGGCAGCATTGCAGCCCTCTAATTATTCCTTTCAGAGCCCCATTGCTCATCCTACAGCGGTGCATTAAAGCATGCATGCCAATGCACATTATGTAATACATAGACTTGCATTGCATTAGGGGAGCCCATTCAAATAGATTGGCTGCCAACATACTGCATCCTAGTCCTTTCCAGCACAGTGCAGCACAACACACAGTAGCGCATTGTTTTGTGTTGCAGTGCATCTGAATTGGGTAAGCATTAACATACCATGCTTTGCATGTTTGTATTTCCATGTACAGGTTATGATCAGCCCTAGAACCCTCTTCTATCAATCCCCTTTAACACACAATGGGAGTAACAGTGGGGATATGCAAAGAGAGACCTCTGCTTCCTTAATGTTTATTGCCAGGGAAGAGATAATGGGACTGGTAACAGTATGGGCTTATTCACACCACAATGTTGTGCGCTATAATGCGTATGTTGTCATGCAATGATGAACGTTGTATTACACAGTCTTTTTAAAAGAACTGGAACATACCGCAATGTACACAAGAATAGAGCCAGACAGACATCACTGCAATAGAATGCACAGAATGCCAATGGGGTATAGCTTTGCGTTGGGGTGGCATTTACAATGGATTGCATAGCCCACCAATGTATTAAAAGTGCAGCACAGCTGGAACTACATTTAAAAAAATGCAACCAGGCAGGTCCTTTATTGTGGAAGGCAATGTCCTTTCTGCAATAATATAAACCTAGCTGTCTAATCACAACTTTTTGTTACACTCACCTGTCCCAGGTGCTGTCATCTTTTTCTGCTACCTTTCTTCGTTTTGTATCTTTAGTTATAATAATTGGCCAGACGGATATTCAGTCCCGCCAGCCATGAGAGGTACCTGGCATGTCCTGGCATCTTGCACTGAGCTGGGCATGGGCAGCCCAATGCATTTAGAAGAGAAGATTGCAGGATGCAGATTGGTAAGCATGTTTTATTGCCTGTCACTGAAATAAAAACCCTGCCTACTTGCAATTTTAAAATGCAGAACTATAGTTCTTTAAGCTTCCTGCTCATCATATGGTCTATGCTCATACATTTTTTTTCAATCACGAAAATTTAAATATTTTGAAATTCCAAAATTCTGATTTGCATGCAGCACAGAAGTAACACAACTAGAAGATATGAAGTGGTGGAGTTTACAGATTATTAACTCATTCAATAAAATCCAGCAATGATCTCATGAGCTCTTACACACATTAGGCAAATACAGTATGTTTAAGTCACATGAATCCAGGAGATCACGAGTCCCAATGATTGTGTGCAATTGCCTGGGACGCTGGTCCCTTTGTCACATGAGCCAGGCGTAGCGTGCTGCACATTATTGTACCAGTCAGCATTTATGCAGCTTCTTGGCTCAGAGCTTTGCTGCTTTCTGCGTGATTTAACCCTGGACTAACAGAAATGCAAATATGTAAAGGGGAACTCCTCTGTATACAGCATTCCTGGCCTAACTGATCATCTAAGCCAAGACAGCAATGATTTTTAGGTTTGTAAATGATATTCAGTATCTATTTTTGCTCAATGGGAGTATTCTTTTTATATGTTTGTTTGTTTTTTTTTTTTGCTACGTGAAAACCACCCAAAAAATATAATGCCATCTGTGTAGATGTAAAACATGAACGATAATAGCAGAACATATCAGAGATGACAGCAGTGTACACAGATTTAAAATGAATATGTATAAAAAAAATTTTTTAACATTTTGCCTGCTATTATTTCATTTCTATACCCGCTAGATATATTCACCCTCCTTATTTCTCACAATGCTCATTGTCACAAACAGAAATTGTACAGCTGATAGCAAAACTGGGAATGAAGATAAATCTTTTATTGGGAAAAAATGTTTTTGTTTAAGAGGGAAGGAGAAGAGGAATTTTTCTGTTCTGCTGCATCTACAGGACAGCAAATACATGGAAATATCCTCCACCACCAAAACAATCTCAAGGTTTAAACCCTTCCTTACTCTATCCAAGTTTTGACTACACATTTACTTTAAAGTATATAAACACATATATTGAGGGTTCAAGTCTTACCTCCCCGAGTCTTTTTGTTTTCTTTTGTTTAACAATTAATTAGAATTGGGGTAACAGAATTCTGTTGGTTACATAGCCCGTCCTTTGCTACATTACACCCTATGGTAGGTCTGAGTTGTAAAATGATTAAGCCATATCCTAGAATGAAATAGAAGAGGCCATGCAATCAATGGGACATGTAACCACCATCTAGGGCCCTATTTTTAAAACAGGATATCCGGCATTCCTTCAAATATTCCCTGGTGGGAATCTTCCGTGTTCATGTGTTTCAATGGTAGTAATTGTTTCTTGGTGTTCAGATTCAACTTTAGTTTTTTAGAACAAAAGAAATAGAAGATAGTGGTGGCAGGGGTTCATTTTTTGGAATAGTGAATATCGGAGAAGGAGCCAAGTCTTGGGGAAGCCAGGCACCTGCGGCTGGTAGCAAGCTACGTTTTTGATTGTCAATATGAACCCAATCACTAAAATCTTACAAAAGTTTTACAAAGTCATTTCAATATGTTTAAACTTACAGCTTAAATTAAAACAATAACTGTTTGCTTTGCGGTAAGGAACGGGAACAATACAGTAACTGTGTCCGTTCCAAGAGCATCCCAAATCCCATAACACCACAAAGGACCTGCATTGCAGTAAATCACGGCCATATATCATTGTGATGTGGTGTGCTGAAAAAATGTATTTAGATCCATTGTGGTGCCCATTCAAAAAGATGGCATAAGACAGGTAATGTGTGTGCAGTAACACATCACAAATTGGTGAATGAAGTCTAAAGGATTAAAAACTATTGGAACTATCTCCAAAAAATATTCAGTAAGACCTCTTGAGTGTCTAGGGAAGAATTTCTCATTCAGGGTTCTGCCAAAAGTTTCTAGGGGTTCCTTGAGCAATGAGAAGTTTGTGCCTCTCAGGTCAGTTTAGGTGACACCAATAATGTTTTTGGCTATCTGTAAGGATGACATTCTTACCAATGTCCAGCATTGTAAGTGACATTCTTCCCACTGACCATCACACTAATATACTGTGAGCTGTGGATTATAGTAGGGGTTTCTAAGATCTGAAAGCTATTTCAAGGGTTCCCCCATGTATGAAAGTTTAGAAACACTGGTATAGTTTATACTCATCATAAGAGATGATGCAAACATGGAGCGGCTTCTCGATTTTTAATGGGGAAAAAGGGAACTATAGCTGAAAATGTAAGTGATAAGAACAAGAGGTCTCATATATTACCCAGAATCTGTCCTCCATTGACACATTCGATACATGAAAGGTTCATATGGTCTGCAGATTTTAGGCCTTGCAAGGTCAGGATTTGAGTGGTCATTGCTATACTTTCATCTCTGTCCAGGAACAAACCTATTACACATCTGTAGTTTATCCTCCAGAATGTTCCTCAGTGATTTCTACATAAGAAAACATTTTGGTTAATAAGTCAGGAAGTTCTTGGATCAGTAGGTCAAAGTTTTTGTTTCTAAGTGTGGTGAAGTAACTCATTATACGTGTAATCTAGTTTAATTACACAGAACTAAATCCCACTAAATGATCACTTCCGAAACTGCACGGGAGATATTAAAATACCACAAAAATACAACAAAAATTATGTAACAGCTTTTTTTTACACCACAAAGTTTGAGATTAAAAGATTATTTCCCTAAACAGAGATTTATTTTTACCTAGAAATGGAACCTATGTCACTCTGGCTTATATTTCTTGAGGACTTTGGGAACAAGATGTGCTTAATGTTTCAAGCATTGGCCTGAATGATCTTTGAGGTGATAGGTGTTCCCATCACTTTTGGGTCTACTTTGACTTGAATGACCTTTAGGATGATAGGTGTTCCCATCCACCTGTGGGTGTACTTTGGCTTGATTGATCTTTTGGGTGTTAGCTGTTCCCATCCACCTTTGGTATGTTAGGTGTTCCTTTCCACCTGGGGTGTACTTTGGCTTGAATGACCTTTGGGATGATAGGTGTTCCCATCCACCTTTGGGTGTACTTTGGTTTGAATGACCTTTGGGATGATAGGTGTTCCATCCACCTTTGGGTGTACTTTGGTTTGAATGACCTTTGGGATGATAGGTGTTCCATCCACCTTTGGGTGTACTTTGGAGTGAATGACCTTTGGAATGATAGGTGTTCCATCCACCTTTGGGTGTACTTTGGCTTAAATGACCTTTGGGATGATAGGTGTTCTCATCCACCTTTGGGTGTACTTTGGCTTGAATGTCCTTTGGGATGATAAAAGTTCCTTTCCACCTTTGGGTGTACTTTGTCTTGTATGACCTTTGATATGTTAGATGTTTCCATTCACCTTTGGGTGTATTCATCCACCTTTGGGTGTTCCCATTTCTCCCTTGCATTTTCAATTAAATAACTAAACAATCTAAACTGTTTTAATACTTTAAATTTAAAGGGAGGTTCATGCACTTGCAAACATATACTTCACTAATGCAACAAAATGTGGCCCCTGCCATATACATATAGCAATGACTACACTAAGGGCAGTATGCTTTGGAGGAAGCCTATTCCTCTTTGAAGGTGCTGGAATAAACCAGATGCCCAGGCTGGTGTATTTCTCAACCATCTATCTGCAAAAAGTCAACATGCAAAATAATAATGGTAACCATGGCCTAGTATATTTATGGTGCACTTTTGTAAATCAGTTCAAGGTACAATTGTATGCAAAAACTACTCAAGTCAACTTACTAAAAAAGTCAGCACAAATACAATGGGTCTGATTCATTAGGCTCTCCTGGACTGGAGAAGACAAACTACCAAGGAAGAAATTGGATGATCCAGCAAACCTGGAATGGATCTGGCCCAGGACTGAAAACATTTGCCAAAAAATGACAAATGATTTTTAAAAAATCCATTCCAGGCCTATTGTGTTACCCAGATTCTTCTTTGATAGTCTATCTTCTCCAGTCATGGAGAACTGTAATAAGTCAGACCCAATGTATACTGTTTTAACTAACATAGGTTTTATTTGACTATATTTGCAAATTTGTGTAAATCCACACTTCCAGGCCAAGGTACCTTTGTGGTGGTCCTTAACTCCTTTATAGCAGAGCCCCTATCCATATAGCAATGATCACACTAAGAGCAGGCATGCTTTGGAGAAAAGACCAGAGGTTTAAAGTGGCTTGTTCATAAAATTGTATTATAGTACTGCAACATGAAATTTACAAAAAGTAATACATAGGTTAAGTTAAAGTTACCCACTCCCATTTAATATCATGGGGTAAAGGTAATTATATCAATTCAATACAGAGGTGGCTGAGAACAACATTTGTATAACGAGACGAGCCTAACCATACTCTTTATTTGGTGCAGAAACAAATCAGATGTCCAGATTTTTTAAGCTTTTAATCTAGCACTGGTTGTCCTCCAAAACAGAGAACAGAGAAAAAAACTCCTATCTTGGAACAAATAGCAATGAATACACTGAGAGTAGGTAAGCTTTGGAGGTAGCTCTTTCCACCTTAAAGGTGCAAGAACAAACCAGAAGCCCGGGATGATTCAAACTTCTAGGGTCTATCTAGTGTCAAGAACCTTCCCCATGCCCATTACCCATTCCCCAGACAAAATATTAGGAAAAGACATCCAAATGCCTCAATATTCACTGGATAGAAACCAATCTTCTTTCAAAGTAGTAACACAAAATGTATTCAAGATATCCAAATAGAATCCAGTTAAAATGAAGATTAATCATCAAATTGAATTATTATATGAAAATAGGGGAAAGATGGTGTTCATCTATATAAATTCATTATCATTCATCTTCATCTATATATTCATTTATTACACTAATTCCCTTGTTAAACACAAATATCAACAGGCGATAAAATAGAATGAATAAAGACATAGATTGTACACCAATAAGTAACCTAATCCCTGACTCCTTTACTCCAAATCCCTGACTCCTGACTCCAGACAAAATATTAGGAAAAGACATTCCTCTTTGACGTTGAAGGAACAAACCAGAAACTTAGACTCCCTACATTTGCAAATTGTTGGAAAACAACATTGCTAAATCAAAGCACCTTTGCAAAATGTGGCCCCCACTTTCAGTCTATCAGAGCTCCCATCCCTGTTTAACTAATGTAATTGGGTATATATATAAATCCCTATGCGCTCCTTCTTCACCTCCACTAGGGAAATAAACATATCCTGGATATAAAACCCCATGGACATAGTTGATCCAGAGGAAGGTAAAAAAAACTCTGGTACAATTTTCTCCAACAGGGGAAAATAATTCCTTCATGATTTCCTGAGCCAATCAGTCCCTGGATCAACAGTCTTTGTTATCTTTACTTTATTACCAAGTAATATTCTGTGCATCTAGAAATCATCCAGCTTTTTCCTAAAGCAATCTATAGTAGTTGTGACTTATGGATATATAGTAATCTATCCATAAGTCACGGTAAGCCTAGATCTAACTTTTTGCTTTTAGAATTGTCCCCCCAGCATGCATAAGATAAATAAATATTGTTATGAAGCAGCTCAAGCTACAATTATCACCTTTAATTGAAATCTATTTTTGGCTCCAGATGACTCAGCATAACTCAACCCAGAAGACTGAATGCATACTGTGAATTGCTGCTCTATGAATAATGATACGAGTGCTGCATTATGCTAATGGTGACAGAGCCATGTGCTAATAAATGGGCACGTGAGCTCGGCACATGTACATGCTTTATCATATAACTGCTATATTAAGAGTAGGAGGAAAATAATTTTCATACCACAGTTAATAAAATAATCATGACACAGTATGGAAAAATAACTTTAGATATGGATTTTAGGTTTATGGTCTGAATGCATTTGGCAGGCTGTTTGCATTAGGGTTGCCACTGGGGTAAAAGGCTAAAACAGTACAATTTAAAATAGAGGTGGTAGACTTAGAAAGTGAACCTTGGTCTTGCCCTCCAGCATGTATGGTTCTAAAGTCTCCTGTAATGGAATCATTTACTCTTTTTCATTGCACATTGTCAGTTTCTTACAGAGCATCAGAAGCTGCAGCAAGTCAGATAGAGCCATTTCCTAGCTGGAGGACATCAAACATCACCTAGCCCTTTCCTACCCAGCCTGACTCTCCAGGGCCAACCTTTTTGTACTTATTGGATTTTTCTAATCATGGAAGCTCAGCATTACATACAGCAGTGGCCCACAACCTTTTGGAGTTTGCGGACCACTAAATGCACGGACTTTGGACTGAGTCTGAAATCTGAGCCTGAGATGGGTCGTGTCCAGAGACACACACAGACCCAGTGATAAAGTTTTTGGATCCTAATTATATTACAATTTAATAGCTTAATTTGAAAAAGTCATATGCATGCTGATATGGAGAAAAAAAAAGAACCAAGGAAGGTAAAATATAAGCAGATTAAACTTCAGTACAGCAACAGAATAAAACTTCAGCTATAAAGCAACCCATTACATTCCAGACATCATATATCATATCTCTATAGAGGAACATATTGTATCCAGGTGACTGTATGAAGTTAATTTATATTTCCATTCATTATATGAATTCCTTTTGTATTTTACATGTCTTTATTTATTATAATAATTATCATTCAGGTCAAGCTAAAGGGACAGTGACAAAAAATGGACCAAACCATATAATGCTACTGGCAGTGCTTATAAATTTTAGGTTTGACTCACATAGTTCAATCTTATTTCCAAAAGAAAAAAAACATTGCTCTAATTGATATAAAAGTGTAATTGGGGTACATTTAAAACAGGAAATAAATCTATTATATAGGGGCTTAAAAACAAATTCTCTGCTAGCGGCATACTATTATTATTATTTATTATTATTATTGTTAATAATAATATTAATATTAAACAAGATTTATATAGCGCCAACATATTACACAGCGTTGTACAAGAAAAAGGGGTTGACAGACAGATACAGACAGTGACACAGGAGGAGGAGAGGACCGATAAATCTTCTGTAATTCCCCAGACTCGCTAAAAACTGGATCTCAGTTTCTCAGATAAAAATGAAGCATAGCAGAATATGATGCGACCAGATGTTTTTTTCCGACTTTCTTCTGTGCTCCTCCGATCAAGAGCCCACCATTGACATCATGCATAACGCAGGACCAACTTCACCTGCTTCATACCTGAGGTCATCAAGAGACCACCCATGGAGGAGAGAAGAGCCAACATCTGCTGGGGTATAGAGAAAATGGTTATTTTTTTTTTCTTATTCCTTTGTTTTCTAGATTAAACAAGCAGTTTGGATTGGCTGGGCCATAGGGGGGTCCAAAAAAATAATAATTTTAATGCTAACCAAAACTTTAAAGCGAACTTGCAAACTATCCATATGGGGCTAAACATGTTCACTTTTTTGTAGCCCTTGGTAGTTGCATATACATACATACACAAGCCATTGTGTCAAAGGAACCAGTACAGTCAATGAACAGGTGAATGGGACTAAGAAGAACACGTGTCTTGTTGTTGATGGTCTTATGGCTATAGTAGATCTTCGTGATGCGTATACCTTTACTTGTTCACCAACTACCAGTGATCCACAAAGAATATTCTGAATTACAAAGCATGCCAAATGTCCAAAACTGACTTTCAGGTTCATTGTTCTTGCTTTCAGCTTCCATTAAAAAGGCTACCTAACCCCACCAAGAAATAACCCCTTTTTGAGATGGGTCCTCTATAACCCCTTCCTCTGGGCCTTTCTCACCTCCACATCTGGCTGCTTCCAATGGCCGAAGATGGAATCTGTATATGGCTGAGGTTCTGACTGGTCGTCCAAGCAGAGGTAGCCCAGCAGCGCCTTTGCCTAACGCAGAGCATGACCTTCCCCATGACATAAGTATTCAGGATGGGGTGGAGGCATAGGCAACTAGTGCACTAAAAGTGTTTAGATTTAATTTGGCTGTAAGTATTTTCTAGCACTATTTGTTTACATGTAGCACCCATAACCCCCACCCTCGTAATTCTCATTTATACATTGTCACCTAACCTGTTTACAGAATAATTTTTGGCTTTACCCCTTAATCCCTAAAGTGACACTGTCATCTGCCTATTAACCTTTTATAATAGTTAATAAAAATCTAATTAGATGAGTGTAATTTAGTCATGTTGTTGTCTTGATATACTGTATAGGTGTAAACATATGGATGGATTAGTGGCAGACATAGCCTGCAGTGGGCCCCTGTTGGCTGAGGAGGGTCTGGGGCCCTTCATATGTCTGGGGTGGAAGGAAACTTCTACTACTGAATTGTTTTGATACAGGCTCTGGTTAATTGCTCAGGTTTGGGACATTTTTTTCATTTAAACATCAGCTCCCCATATTGAAGCTTAATGCTTAATTGCCTTTTCTGGTTGCTCCTTCATCAACATGATAAAAAATTACTAAATAAGATCTTTCAATTTTAATGAACCTATGTAAAATATTTGGAATCTGGGCCACTATCAGGAAGGGGATAAGGGGTACCTCTCCACCGGGATCCAATAAAAAGAGCATGATTTTTGCAATGCTAAAACTTGTACCTAATATGGGGCCCAGAAATCTCTGAAGGAACCCCTTTTTGGCATCACTAAATCTTTGAAATAAAGGAAGATTGTGGTTGTGGAAAATGCATGGGGTAGGGAAGGTGATGTACCTTACTTAAAAAAACAGAATGTTGTGGTAACACCCTATCGCAGTGTTTCTCAACCAGGGTTCATTAAGCAATGAGCATTTTGTTACTCTCAGGTCTGTTTAACTAACACCAATGATCATTTTGGCTATCTGTAAGGGTGACATTTGTCCCAATGGCCAGCAATCCAAGAGACATTCTTCTTACTGACCACCATACTAATATACTGTGAGCTGGGGATATAGTAAATATAGAAGAAGCTGAAGACCTGAAATGTATTTTAAGGGGTTCCTCCAAGTTAAAAGGGTCAAGAAACACTGCACTAATGTGAGTCCCCCATGTATGAAAGAACTGAAATGATTGAAATGGGAGGGCCATGACCAGTTTGGCCGGGGAGGAAAGAGGTAGATGATGTTGTGTGTCAGGTTGTATTTGAGTTGCTGGCGCTTCAATCGCACACTATAAGAAGCAAAATACCCAATCAAATCAAAGTAGGCAATGCCAGCAGCAGAGGAGCCAATCCAACTGTGCAAAACTAAAGAGAACCTTTGAGTTAAACTGAACACAAGTAACTACTAAAAATAGGGGTCTAGGGGGTTACCATGTTCCGTAATTCTGCAGGCTTCTTTCCTGCCCCATGACTGGTCCCACAAAGCTGCTCCTCATGGGCGGTTGTGCAGCCACCCCCTCTCTGGCATGATCACCGGGTACAATGTAGAACCAATATTTTGCTAGCTTTTTTTTGAATTAGGAAAATTGGTGCTTTGCCCATTGAGGGGTTACCTTACCTTAGTGCAGATCTTCACAGACCATCTTATCGTTCCTTGGTTCTCCATCGAGCTACTGGGAGCAATGGAGGAATCCCTATGAGCTGCACAGGTTTGCTTTAAGGCATCACTGGGCCTATAACATTTTCCTGATGTTTCCTAAGCTCAGTGCAATTTTTTTCAGGGGCCCTATCTTTGAAGTTAAAATACAATTACTGCATTTGTTGGTTTCTTCCATTGGAAATACTAGTAGCCCGGTCGTTATGGTGAGCCAAACCCTTCAACCCTTGAGTCACTGGACCAACAAAAATATACAAATCAGAAGTTCTGACTTTTCTGAATTTTTTTATTGACCAATACTGCCAGTTTTCCTGGAGATAAGCTTTAATTATTGACAAATTTGTGGTTTTGCACGTTAATTGCTTTTAAATTGATACAATACACATAAGGAAAGCAGATGTTTTCACTCCAGCATGAGCCCTGATCCAATTTGATGATTAATATGCTGTCTACATAGCCGTGATTCCTGATTTAATTAAGTCGTTAATGTACCCTTATTATCATCATATTTACTGTCAAGTCACATAACTAGAGGAAGTGATATAAAATGATTTGATTATGATACAGAACTTTGCTGGGCAGGTTTGACAGGTCTGATGAGCCAGATGAGATATCAGGGAATGCTGACTAATGGGGCCTTGGGATACATGGCTGATGTGTCATTGCCTTGTGGCCCGTACAGTGGGTATCAGCAGTCTGCATAATGAAAGACAAACAGGAATAGTTTTTCATATTAGCCAAATAACTAAAGGGTCAACTCACCCAAGCTCAGCTTATTTCCTTATGATGGAACGCCATTTGTTTGGACTCCTAGCTAAATCCTAAATGCAAAAGTTATTGCTGTTCACTAATTCAGCGGTCGCCAACCAGTGGTCCAGGGTTCACGAGAAAAGTTTGGTGGGCCACAGAGAATGTGGACATTATTTGCAATTTTTATATTTTATTAATAATAAAGCAAAAATAATATTCCAATAAATTCTTATATTCTGAATGACAATTTTTGCCTGTACTAGATTTGTACTAAAAACAGAAAAACAAGGGAGACGCAGCGTGACGTCAGTGTGGTATTAAGGTATATTGAGGCAATCGTTACCGAGCCGTACGCTTCAGTATTGTTTCCACCATTACAACAGTCACCCCGCTCCGCCAATACCGATTCTCATCCGATTGTTTTAATTTATTTGTTTATTTCTTAGATGCTCTTATAGGTAACTATGACCTTAGCTGTGTTTTTTCTTTACCTGTTATATTTATTGGCATCAAATAACACGGTGGCTCAGGGGTTAGCACTCCGGCATTTGCAGCACTGGGATGGAATCCCAGCCAGGACACTATCTGCATGGAGTTTGCAGGTTCTCCCCGTGTCTGCGTGGGTTTTCTCCGGGTACTCCAGTTTCCTCCCACATCCCAAAAACATGCAGTTAGGGTAATTGGCTTCCCCCAACTTGACCTTCAACTGTATTAATGACATATGACTATGGTAGGGACATTAGATTGTGAGCTCCTTTGAGGGACAGTAAAGCTACGTACACACTTCCAATTATTATCGTTGGAAAACGAACGACGAACGATCCTGCACGATATCTACGAACGATCGTATAGCACCGATCCTGCACATAGAGATAACGACACGATCGTTCGTAGATATTGTACACACAATAGATACGATCGTTTGAGCGATAGAGGAACTATGTGCACGACAGGAAAGTGAACGAACGTTCGTTCATTACGCATGCTCTGACCATGGACGATCAACGAACGACCGTACACACGAACGATGTTCAACGATCGTCGTCCAATCCGATCCGCCGGTCCGGTCGTTCGTTTCCAACGAGTTTCCTCGTTCGTCGGCGTCGTTGGTTACTTTTTTACGAACGATTTTTTGCCCAATCGATCGTTCGTCGTTCGATTGGAACGATAAAAATTGGAAGTGTGTACGCACCTTTAGTGACACGACTATGGACTTTGTACAGCGCTGTGTAATATGATGGTGCTAAATAAATACTGTGTAATAATAATAATAATAATAGTAATAGTTTGACTTTGATAACTATCATTTTTTGTTTGGTCTTAGAATGAAATAAACCCGTAGTTACTGAGAAAAAGCAAACAAATATTTTGCATTTCTTTAGTAATACCAAAGATAACGCATCTAATTATAATAGTAACAATAGTAATACTTCACTTAACTGTGAGCTGATTAATGAATCAGAGCCGCCACAGTCCTCGTCAGGCACCATTAGGAAGATAATTTTTTTACAAAAGAATTTATCTTTTTTAAAAAAATATTTATTATTAATGGTCCACGGGATTTAAAGTTATGAATTTAGTGGTCCATAAGGTCGGAAAGTCTGGCGAACGCTGCACTAGTTTACAGCCCATAAATACTGGCGTTTTTGTTCCAGGACCAACTTGCTGTTGTTTTTGCATAACTTTTCATTCTTATGGCACCTGGGGGGCGGGATCTGTAGGAGACAAAGGGACGGATTGGCTGATTAGGCAGATTCACTTAAAGTGTACATAAACTAATAAAAATAAAATAAAGTAAGAATTTTTGCTTTACATAAAAGGGTAGACAAACCTTTCATTTAAAGTAAACATTTTGATTGTTAGTGGGGTTTTTTAAAATGCCCTCTTAATTCTTAATCGCCTTAAGCTGCATACACACTTCCAATTATTATCGTTTGTGAACGAACGACGAACGATCCTGCACGATATCTGCGAACGATCGTATAGCACCGACCCTGTACATACAGATAACGACACGATCATTCAAAGATATTGTACACACGATAGATGCGATTGTTTGAACGATACAGGAAGTGACTCCGGAAGTTTATATATATGTATATATACATACATATATTTACGAATGATTTTTGGCCAATTGGTCGTTCGTCGTTCGTTTGTCGTTCATTTCCAACGATAAAAATTGGATGTGTGTACGCAGCTTAAGAGAGTCAAAAATAAATGGGGGTGCAGAGCTGGAGGCTCTCTTCTTCTCCTCCCATCAATAGAGAAAAAATTGCCTATTGAAAAACAATGTGTTGGGTGACGTAGGAAGAAGAACCCAGAGGAGGAGAGAAGATGTTGGCGCATGGCGCTCCCTCTGCCTCGGGGCAAAGTCAGATACCGGGACGACGTGGGACCCGATGGAAGAAACCTCCCGACGGATAGACTGATCTGAGGGATTGAAGGTAAGTGTTATTTTATTGTTTTGGGTTTTCTTCAGCTTATGACTTTAGGTTATTAATTATGTGTAAATTTGTTTTATGTTTTTTTTTTTTGCTTTTTTAGATTGGTCAGCTCACAAATGTGAATGCTTTTTTTATTCCAAAAAGGAAGTAAGTTCCAGGAAGTATTGTCACATATTAGAGAAACAGATTGTACAAGCAAAATCTACATGACTTACAAGAAATGTTAAGATTTACTGTTTCCTATTTTTTAAATATCTTACAGTTGTCAGTTTTATGTACTATATACTGCCAAATGATTTTCCCACAGGGTTCAAAAATCACGAAATATGTTAAAAAACGTAACTGTTTGGAATGGAAAAAAGGCTTTGCTTTTAGCATTAACTACAAAATGCCTCGCTTATGACCCCCTGACTATAGTTTTCTACAAAACAGCAGACAGGTCAGCAATACTTCAAATGCAGAGATTTACAGACACCTGCAATGGTCAGCATCAGGAAACAAAGACCCCATCAAAAGATGTTAACTGAATATAATGGCATTTGTTACAAAGACATTCACTGAAACATTCCCTGGTGGAGAATCAATTACTGCCATTGAAACACATGGACCTGGAAGATTCTGCACCAGGGAATGTCAGATTTACTGCTTTATAAGAGTGTTTAGCAAATCCTGTATCATGGGTGCACTGACTACAATATGTTCAATAAAAATTTGTAAATCCAGTTAAAGAAATTTAGATTAAACACCATCTTTGGGGAGATATTAACCCCTCTCTCCCAACCTTTTCTCTTACCTTCAAATGGAAGGTTTACTCACCACAATCCACCGGTCAGGATCCTTGCCAGCTCCATTTGTGGGTGCAGGGGCCCACTAATGTAGAATGGATGTGCCCACGTCAACCTATAGTTTCCTTGCAAAAACCAAAGTCTACTCTTCTGGATCCTAAGAGGACCCCATAGCAAGACAAACAATAGGAAGTTCATGAGTGTCATGTGACCATGGGTCAACTGGGCAAATTTTGAAAAAAATGCCAGATTACTTTTTATATCATTGGAAAATTGGAAAATAAATTTGCCAAAATATTCGCTTCTCTTTAAATCATACCCATGCCCATTACCGTTTTACATTGTAGTCAGCATATAGAATAATTTAAAAAAACATGTTGGAGTTTTGAGGGTCAGAGATGCCATCTGTGCTATGTCCAGTTAAGATTTTCCTTCACTTCTTCTTCTTAGTGGGAAAATAGGACAGTAGTCACTGCACAAAGGGTCCTCATTGGAAGATGTCCAGTTGTATTCTGCTAGCAAGTCAAAAGTCTGCATTTTTCTTCACTCTTTAGATAGTAGCGAATAGTAATAAACAAATAGGGTGAATCTTCCTAACAGACATTTAAATTTGCAGCGAAAAACCTTACAGGAGTTGAAAACCCCTCACCCATTGCAAAACAAATTGGATAAAGATCAAATTCAATGGCATTAGCTCATATTCTTGCATTCCATTGTTGACTCACTGGCTCATCCTCTGTCATCAAATGTTAATATTTCATAATGTTTCTTGTTATCTGTGGGAGCTTTGTGGTGGTAAGAGCTCTTTCACGTCCAAGGTGTAAAATCTCATAGTTAGCAGCCCTGGGTGGACAGGCAATCTGCACCATGGGTAACCAAATGGGCACCGCAGCCATGGCACAAATCTTCAAAGCACAACCTCACAGCCAAAAGCGACATATTGCCTTTGAGAACTGCAGTCGTGTGCAAAAAATCATTCACATTTTTAGAAGGTTGGAACCACAGTTAAGCCTATTACAGATCCCTGCAGTCCACCACAGGCCTGAAATGGCCCTAGGAGATGGTGGGAATTTACTACAGAGGGGTTACATGTAGCTATATGTAGTAAAAATATATCACTTTACTTAAAGAAAACTTTTAACAATTGCAATGAATGTGTGCACAGACTACTAATAATTTAGATTTTCTTTAACTGATCCTTAAACATGAGTTAAACCAGACATTAGAGTATATACAGTTCATCTAATGGATAGATAAAAAAATCAGCTTGTGACTCTCCCATGACTTACCTCTGATGGGATGCAGAATTGCAGATTATAATGAGTCATTGTTGAATGTTACAAGAGAATATCGTCTGAAAGGACAGCCGTCCAGCACAAAGCACTTAGTTCTGAATGCTGAATATAGGAGTAATGCTTACTTAATGAAACTGGGTGACCCCTGCCCAGGGAAAGTGGGTATTAAGCGTTATGGAGGCCTGTAGGCTAGTAAATGCACTCATATTGAATTAGTATTAAGCGAAGGAATGCTCAAAATCTTTTAATTGTGATTTGGGCAAAATCAGGCGGATAGGTAGGTGCACAGGAAAAAAAACACAGAAGACAGCAAGCTTAGTTTCATTACATTTCCTTTGGGGGATAAAATGCTGCAGAAGTAGTGTTCTTTTTTATTTGTTTTTATTAATCTCAATATATCTCCCTATCCTTATGCAAAAAGTGTAAAGAGTCTTGGGCGGAGAAATAACAAAATGCGGAGGACTTGGCTGTTCCTAGGCACTCCGCATTTGCATTCAGACTACACTATGCAATGTCTACATGGGGATGCAGAGCCTCCATGAGTGAAAGAACTGAAATCCAATGAATGAAAAGAATATGCCAGGAAAGTCAGGCTGGAGAGGGTGAGATGACGCTGATGTCCTAAAGACAGGAAATGAGGTGGCTTTATCAGACTTTATGCTGCTTCCAATACACATTCGTCCTGATTTATTGATTTATTAAAGCTCTCCAAGACCGAAGAAAATAGACTATCATGGGTGAACCAGGGTGGTCCAGCAAACTTGGAATTCTGTTTCTTTGTCCTGCATAGTCAGCAAAGTTTGGCGGAACTAAAATCTTTATTTCTTTTGCCATAAAAGTTGCTCCCCTTTTCTTCAAATTTTACATAGAACCATATATACCAGGTCACTGTATAACAAGGTAACATCCATACAGGTCCAAGAAGGTTCTGGACCCAGAAGAAGATGTCTGTTGGTCGAAGAGTGCAGGCGTAACGTTGTAGGAGAAAGGCACCGTTTGTGGTCGGCCATGCTGCTCTGCATCCTTGAACATTAAGAAAATAGCCTTAGAGGGTCAGTTCCAGCTTTGTACACAGGTCAGATGATTGTCGCCTAAGATGAATGGTGGCAAAAATCTGACATGTGTACAGTGGTCACCCAACATCATTCAGCAATTCATTGCACTTGTACACACGTCAGATGATTTTCATCCAATAATCACCTCAGGGCTGATATTGGACGAAAATCTGACGTAACGCACTTGTCGTTTTTGGATTCATCCTGGTGGATCCACGAACGATAAATGATGTATGATCGTAATGAAAATGAAGGGAGGAGAGCACAGCAGGGTGCCGCGCCGTTGTTTTTCCTCTCCATTGACAAGAAAGGTGCTGTATGTACAGCGTTCGTTTGTGCATCTTTCAGTCTTTTGCCGTAGGAAAGGATCGTGAAAGATCCTTTCCAACGACAATTATTGCATGTGTATACGCAGCCTTACTTTGTACATGAGATTGGTTTTGCACTTTTCCCTACATTGCATTTCACCTTTGTGACCCTAATATATGTAAATGAATGAAAACTTCCAAGAAAGCAGACATGTCTTCTGAGAAACACATTGTGTATGATTCCAGATCTTAATAGGTCTTCATGAATGTTAATCGTGTTAATTGCCCGATACGTGACAGTCTCTGCACTTCCCAAAGAGCTCTGACCTGTGGACATTGTACCCATCCATAGAAACTGCCTGGCGGTGCATTCAGGGTTACAACATCTTGTTATTTCCACAAAGACATTTACTCAGCTTAAAAAAAAGAACATAAAATTAACTTTTTTATTTGATTTGTATTTCAGATGCAGTGCTTAAGTGGAATCCTTTCTAGTGGTTATAGATAGGTATTATGCTGGATCATGCTGGATAGGTATCATGCTCATTCAGTGTGATCAATACCTTCTAAAATCACTGACCTATATACAACCCCGAAAGAATTGATAGTAACACAGCTTTTGCTCATTCAGTTTCCTTGTACTTTGTTTAAAAAAAAAACAACTCACAGATACGACGCATAGCACTTTTATTCAAGAGCTGTAAAATATATCTCCAAAAAATTCAATTATATTGTTGTAATTAATTGCCCATTTATTGGTCAGTAGGGGAAAAATTATGGAATCACTCGAGGGAAAAAATTATGGAATTAAGCCAAAAAATTCAACTTAGTACTTGGTTGTAGTTTCTCTGGCTTTTTGGATACTTTGAATACATAGAGTGCAGGTTCAGCAGAATTAGGTGATTCCAGGACGGCTCCCAATGGCTGGCATCCTAACAACTGCTAGTTATTTGCACTGCAGCTCTGGTTTTTAAAGAATCAGCATCTGCAGATTTGACCCCCTAGATTGTAAGCTCTTCTGGGCAGGGTCCTCTCCTCCTCCTGTGTCACTGTCTGTATCTGTCTGTCATTTGCAACCTCTATTTAAAGTACAGTGCTGCGTAACATGTTGGCGCTATATAAACCCGGTTTAATAATAATTTGAGAGTGGGAGTCAGTGAGCAGTACTGAGCAACCTAATGCCACCCCCATTCGTTCTCTATGGGGCTGCCGCGGGTAGAAGCTACATGTGGCATCCACTCGAGGCAGCGGGTCACTGGTATGTGGAAGAAGTATCAGTACCGCAACATCACTGCCAGTCTGAACATAACCATATGCATGGATTTACAGTAATGAAAAACATTATTCTTCATCAGTCAGGGTCCAACTTTCATGTATAGCAGTTGACAGATTAGCTGGATTGAGAACCAGACTAATTGCTGGCCATTATTATTATTATTACACAGTATTTATATAGCGCCAACATATTACTCAGCGCTGTACAAAGTCCTTAGTTATGTCACTAGCTGTCCCTCAAAGAAGCTAAAGTCACAATCTAATGTCCCTACCATAATCATTTGTCTTTAAATACAGTCTAAGGTCAATTTGGGGGAAGTCAATAAACCTAACTGCATGTTTTTAGAATGTGGAAGGAAACCAGAGTACCTGGAGGAAACTCACGCAAACACAGGGAGAACCTACAAACTCCATGCAGATAGTGTCCTGGCCGAGATTCAAACTAGTGCTGCAAAAGATTGCTAACCTCTGAGCCACCATACTACTCCTGAAGAAACACTACATTAAGTACTGGCACCGAGGGCTGATCTTTATCCATCTCAGCAATACATTTTTAAAAATGTTTCACTTAACTCTGGCTATTATATGGCAAATGGATGTTATTGAACAAATGTTGTAAATGAAGTAGCATTGAGTTATTACAGCTGCAATTTGTTTTTTCGATGGGTATGTGCAAAGCCCCAAAGTGTGAATATTTTTAATGGGGCGTTACATTTTTACACCAACTTAAATATTTATGCACATATCTATACTCTTTCCTCTATATTGAACCGGATATATGCACCATATGGTGTAATTAAATAAGCTTTATGTACTGTGTGTATTAATAAGTGGGCTTGTGACTAATGCAAAGTGGAAAATGAAATACCGGTATTTGTAATCCTATTAGCAGAATCTAATGCTAACTGTGCTTAAGCAGTAATCTAAAAAAATGTACCACATAGCTGGATTTTCTCCTGCAAAAATAAATGGGTATAGGAATTCCAAACTGTATATCTACAGTGCGGGATCATCTAAGGCAGCGGTCCCCAACCTTTTTGGCCCCAGGGACCGGTTTCACGGAAGGAAATTTCTCTGAGGACGGGGGGGGGTGCACAGAGAGAAAAGAGAAGACATACTCTGGCGTCTTCTCTTTTCTCTCTGTGCACCTCTGCTGCTTCAAAGCGATCACATGACATCTGACAGCCAATCGAGCTGCATGTCATGTGCTCGCATTGCTTGTACACAGACTACTGTGTACATTTACCGGCATCTCATACAAACACCGCTGCGGACCACTTCCGGTCCGCGGATGGTGGTTGGGTGCCGCTTCGTTTTCAATAATGGATCATGTACTCGCGGCCCACTGAAAACACCGCCGCGGACCGGTAGTGGGCCGCGGCCCGGTGGTTGGGGACCGCTGATCTAAGGCACTGCTGCCTTCTATTGCTGGTCTAGCAAGATTTAGTGCTGACCAACATTGCTGGAGAACACAATAGAAATGAGGGGATAAGCGGGAACAACTACTGAGAACACCAGGCAACCTTGTGACTGCCAGTCTAGAAGTGTTGGTTCAGTTAGTGATTTCTCTTTAATACAGTGGTGTGGGTGGTATTGACCCTTTTCTTAACACCATGACCCTTTATTGAGATTAAATCTAAGAATGCCTGTTTGCCTTGGTGTTTTCTCAAACAAATCAAGTGGCTCCAGTGATAGGGATAGGATAAACTCTAGCAAATTCTAGATAAAGCAGTAAACCAATTATACAAGCAGAAAGTTTATTTTTCCTGGCAGTTTTAGATAAATCAAAGCTGCCTGAGGAATGGAGGAAAGTTATATTAACACCGACTTACAATATAATTATTCAGAAAATGATTTTGTAACGTTACTACAATTTGTGTTTCTTTCCCATCGAGCTGGGATCGCAGTGTGTTGGGGTATATGGTGCACAGCAGGGTGATTGGTCACTAGAATATAACTCTTCACACTACCAGTATGCCATTCTTTTTTCCTAGGACACTAGCATGGTAAAGATCATATTCCCGGTACTAATTTCCAACAAAACCGAGGCATGCTCGTAGTGGGAGGGGTTATACCCTTGCTGTTGGTGGCAATATAACCCAAATTTAAAAATTCTAGATCATCCTTCAATTTAAAGTGAAATTTACTCATGTTTCCATGCTTCTACTAGTTATCCTATGAAGGCACCGACTTGGAACATGCAAGCAGATTGGTTAAGACAGAACCCCTACCCTGCAAACCTATTCTGGGTCAGTAATACAGAATGTACTAAAGCTATACGAGCAAAATGACAACTGAGAAGCAAACATTTGCACCAGGCAGTGATAGCAATGGCAGTCACCAGCTTTCCTTGGTACAAATTTATTTTAGCCTGGATTTACACCACGCCATGCAGCGCTGATGAGTTAGAATGGAACTCTGCAGTATGCACTACAGCATACCACAACACTAAAGGGGTACAAGTTCAGTTTTGGTGGCATTGTAATGCACTGCAAGTCTATTCTAATTGACTAGGCTGCCTCAAAACATCACACATTACTGTGTGTATGTAATACATTTTGACAAAAAGGCCAGGTGTGGAGGATGTGTTAAAGAAAATCATTTACAGAAGCAGGTTGTATACAATGCTAGATTTCACCTTAAAGCATACTGAAACCCAAAACTAACATGTAATATATTGCAGCGTACCTGTCCTTAGGAAGTAGTTCAATGTTTATAGGCTTTGTCTTCCCCTTATTTTCACCAGGTAATCCCATAAAAATGAGATTTCCTGTCTCTTCCGGTCTACACTAATTTCTCCATTGTATCTTTAGAAATGACAATGTTATAAGATGGTCCATCTGTGCTGGACTTCAATTTGTTCTGCCTTCATTTATCCATATTACATATTCTGTAAGATTCGTTTTTGCTAAACCCTAGTAAGCTGCAATATATTCCATTTTGGTTTGGTTATACGCGAGTGAAGCCTAAATGAGGACTCTCACAAAACAAAAGTGAGTTAGGGTCTGGAGGTCCCAAGGCCTTCACATCGACATGCAGACCAAATCTTTGTTATCAAAGCCCTCTAAACTTTTTGCACAGCCATGTTAACACCTCATGTTGAGAGTGAGCTGTATGGTACACATGTAATGACTAATATAAATCTCTACCCTAAACTGTTCTATGTTACAGCACCGCCAAAAGGTTGCTAGACATCTCAGTTTAAGTCCCTGAAAGTGATCATAGCATTTGGAACATGTTTCTGGAGTTCTAGGGAAAGACTCTGCAGAATGAGCCTTGAAAGGCATACTAAACATGTCTAAACTGGGTAAGGTGTTTTTTTTTTCTTCATACCAAACACCCATGGGAATAAGGCCGGTTTCTCTCTGGATTTTAAGCTGGGTGGGAAGAAGCTGTAGGCAGGTGGCGGCCCCAGTATTGTGACCCAACTTTCCAGTAAATACCCAAAAACAGCCGGGTGGTTACTAAAAAGTGCTGGGGGGTGCAGCCAGCTATAAGGGGCCAGGGGAGAACACTGTACGCCTATGAGGGAAGAAAGATAAACCGACTCCCTGCAAGTATCAGAACCTGCTTTACCTAAACCCATTGGATTTTAATGACATCAAATTACCAGAAAAGAAGAATCACACAACACAATAGGCGCTCCCCATATTTAATTGGTCCTGAAAATGTCTGCAATTACAAGTGTTATGGGCCATAATGGCTACACACAGAACGCTGATCATGTCACACATGAACAATACGCTTGTAGGGCAGGGGGAATAGGTGAGGGGGTGCAGAAAAGGGACTGTCCTATTAGTAAAATATTACATACATAAATAAGCTATATAAAGTACAGGCAAATGCAAAAAACAGGCAGGACAACATTCCCCAAACAGCTCACACAGTTCATATTCTTAAAAACTAGGCTACCTATTTTTTGAGTTATGCAGCAACTACTCAAGAAAGATTGCATTCAAGTAGTTTATAAAATGGTATATCCAAAAGGGCTGCAAAAAGACTATTACAAATGTACGTTTTGTTTTCTGAAAAGATGTGCATTCAATACACAAAGTGTGCTGATGACGTGACAATAGTCATTTACATTCATGAACTTTAGACTTAAAGCAGAATAAGACACCTGAACACAGAAAGAAGTCAGTGATGCCCATTGATAAAACACTGGAGCTGCTTCCTTGAGCAACTAATCAGATTTTCTCTTTACCATCTCAGAGAGAAGTAAAAAACGAAGATATAAAAAAAAAAGTTTGTAGCACTAACGACAAGCTGACCCAAATGTAAACACCACAGAGGCCATATACTTTGCTTCGGGTAGTATGGGTGCTCATGCCTCACCAGATTACATTGCACCAGTATACATCAGACCATACAGTGTTACATGTCTTAGGCTGGATTCACACTGGCGGTGAGCTTACAGTGAAGTTAGCCCTTCCTCGTACTAGGGAGAGCTGCCTCTCGAGTGCCAATCCCGAAAGAGGTCTGAACCTTCCCTTATTCATGCCGAGTCAAGATGGTTTACATCCAAAATATACAATGTGACTGCTTCACTTTATGCCTGCTTGGTGATGGATGAATCAATCTCAGAAAAAAGGGGACCATTTATTCAAGCAGAGCTTAAAATATCTTCCAATGGCATGTGTTAAAGCAGAATGTGTCAAATTTTTCCCTCTGCCCCCAACAGAATTGCCACACCACTAAGGCTACGTACACGTCAGATGATTCTTGCCTGAAAGAGGTAGCATCAGACAAGAATCTGGTGTGTGTACATCACTTATCGGACATTGCTCATGGGTCCGTCCTGGCAGATCCAAATGATTATAATACGTGAATAAGTGAAGGAGCACAGGGGGGGTGCCGCTCCGTTGTTCTCTCCCTCCCCACTCCATAGAGCAGAACGGTGCTGTTCATGCATCGTTTTTGTTGTTGGAACGGATTGCGAAAGATCTTTTCCAACGACATTTATTGACCGTGTGTACGCAGCGTAATGCTTCACATGCACTGCACTCAGATCTCCTTGTAGAGAGCATTTTCTTTGATGTAAGGAGGAGAAGATAAGCTAAGTAAACAGCAGGAAATATTTGGTGGGAAGCTGGAGACAGCTAAAACAATCTGTAAGAAACAGCTTATGTTTTTTTGTATTGCTTTTTATCAAGGATATGACCTAACCATGCAGTGGCAGCTCTTACCATACACTCATGCTTAGAGTGTAACAATGCAATGAATTGTCAAAGTGCTTGGTACAAAACCATGGAGTAATAGGGACATTACACATCTCACTAATCCTTTCTTAGTGGAGCTGCCCTTAAATTCTGTCTTCAGGTTGCATTTGTCGTTTGGTCAGCTTTGCAATTGCATGTAAGTGCTTAGCACTGACAACCCTAAACCAGGACATTAACATTGCTTGTACAGGATCCTACACCTATATTGTACTGCAAGGAAAACATCCTAGTACCAAATGTGCAAAAAGGAAAAAAAAAAAAAATACAGCTTGAAGTACAATATACAAGTGCAATAAATATGAATTGTTATTGCATAAATTAGGTGTACAGGAATTTCCTGTTTAAAGAGATTCTGTTTTGTAATTCATTTACTTTGAATTTTGATTTGCAAGAGAGATAGGAAATTCAGTTTTCCCCAGATGCTGCCATGTCCACAAATTATACTGGGTTTGAAGAGTTTGAGTGAAACATTAACTTGTGGACATTGCAAAAGTGCTAAAAGAGCCAATGTGACAAGCTTTCCTTATCTTAAAGACAGGGGGAATTATCTGGGATTTGAAAACAAAGCTTTTAAGAACCTTCAGACAACTGCTGTCAATGTCTGACAAGAGGGTCTATAACCTGAACCGCAGGTAAACAGCTAAACATAGAGCCAGAATACATTTAGGCTGATATCATTGAGCATGTAGGTAACAGATATAGAAAAATGAATTTCCCTAAAGCTACGTACACGTCCAACGGTTCTCGCCTGATAATCGGCTCAGGGCTGATATCAACCGAGAATCAGGCCCGTGTACAGCGCCAGTCGTCCATCCACTAATGATCCTAATGCAAGGGAAGGGAGAGCGCGCAGCGAGGTGCCACTCCGTCACTCTTCCCCTCCGCATAGACCAGAACAGTGCTGTATGTACAGCACTCGCTCATGCATTGTGCAAGAATAGTGGTTGGAAAGGATCGTGAAAGATTTTTTTCCAAGACTATTATTGCACGTGTGTATGCGGCTTTCAGTTGAACTACTTTAGAAAGCAAGGAGGTATGTGGCATTAAAATATCCCATAAATATGTAAGCTTTTGATTAAAAGCAATAAATGACAATAGTAACAAATGTACAAAATTTCAAATAACATTGGTAGCTTCGGCCGCATATTTTTGTTCTTCAGTTGTGTATGAAAAGCGATTTCTTTGCTCTGTAAATAGCCTGAGAGAAAAAGCAGTTCTCCCACAAAACGCATCCGAAGCTACCAGTTTGAAAAAATGTATGACTTTTATTGAAGATATCTAATAAATGCGTAAGATTTTAGTGCCACATAACTCCTTGCTTTCTTTAGTCGTTCAGCCTTAAGGAACTTAATTTTTTTCTATACATGTAGTATTTCCTAGGACATGACAGGACAAAAAACTTTGATAACATATTGAGGGTATTTATAGCCTTTTGGGCTTCTTTTTCCACCTCATCAATGTAGATAACAGGACAATACAAGTAATAGACCAGGGAGTCCTCAGCCATCATTCTGACTGTAGAAGTGGGTAGAGATGAGCAGCACAAACCTGAAAAGTTCACGTGTACTGCAACTGTACATTTAGCGGTTTAGTAAAAACATTTTACAAAGAATTTTGCGGGGTTTTCGCCATCATGTGACATTTACAAAGTCGTGGAATTTTGATTTGACCCACTGGGGCTGATGTATCAAAAGTGCACTAGAAGAAATTTATTGAGACTCATGACAATCAGCTTTCACTTAGTCCAGAGAAAAAAAATAAACATAAAAAAAAAAATTCCATTTGGCACACTTTTTATACATTAGCCCTACTGCTCCTCTTTTCTCGATTTGGCTTGTGTGTTTTCGTAACGCAGAAGGATTTAGGTTTGCTGCTCAGAATGACTCAAAGCTATTTGCTGGATGAAAAGAGCAAAGCAAAGTTGGCGCATTTCATGGCAAAAGAAGGCAACAGTGCTATATAAACAATGTACACTGTATTTTCATTTCTTGTGCAGCATTTTTTTGCCAAGACATAACGTATAAAAAAAACAAACACAAAAGCAAGAAACGTAAAAGGATTCACATCCAATTCAGCAGCACAGTCACTTGAAAGTGAAAACTCCCCCCAAAAAAATACATAATGCCGTTCTCATAGCTGAGGATCGCTGTTAGCATTGCAAATGTCCTGGATGAACAAAAAATAAAATGTAACATTGACATTTCTTATAGTATGAATATAATCAAACACTGCAACATTTTTTTACGTTATGACAACAATTTTGAAACAATAAGCAACTGAAATTAGTCTTTTTGTGTAGAGTCGTGCTAATTATTCAATATTGCAAACTGCAGGATTGGGAAGAGTCACTTGAAACCAAACTTCCCTTTGTGTCTTCCTGGCTGTAGCCATTGTTTTTTTTGTTTTGTTTTTGAATTGGCAAGAGCTGTTTAGATAGAAGTGTCTATATCTATTTTCAGTTCGTTAGCAGGCTTCTCAGAAGCCGAAGTCCTCTTTGTTTTGTGCTCAGGGGATTCGCTGATCATTCCTAAGACAGCGGCTCCGGTGCTGGACTTTCGCACAGACGTGTTCTTTTCTGAGCTGCCGCAGCACTGCTTAGGAGCGCATTGAGTTCTGCAAGAGAGTTCGCAAAGGGATATTCTAGAGCCAGACTCAACGCTGGAAAATTCTGGCTGGATGGTTGTGGCATGGATTCCTTCGTTGTGGAAGAAGTCCTTTATCCGCTTGGCCACATCCATGTAAGCGGTTGGATCTTGGCATTTAATATGAGCAGTGGCAATGATTCGGCTTTCGGCCAACTGCCAAACGTGCAGCTCGTGAACGGCTTCCACCCCCTCCAGGTTTTTGAGCTTTTGTTTCAGGGAGGAGATGTCTATTTGTTTGGGGACTGTTTGGAGAAGGATAAGAGCAGACTCTTTAAGGAGTGGATAGGTGGTGTACAATAATATACACACCATGATCACGCACAAAGAAGGATCGAGGTACAGAACCCAACAAGGTCCGGCGATTTTCACCTCCACGATTTCTGCACTTTCGTTAAGTGCTGCTGCGCTGTGATTTGTTTCCGGATGGTCAGAGCAATGTTCATGCACGCAAGGGTTGATGCACTTCCCAGTGGGTGGACAGGGGTTAAATACCAAGTAAAATAACAAAGCATTGACCACCACGATGACAGAACCCAATGCGTCACCAAGAACATGTAAGAAAACTCCCCGCATGTTGAGTTGAGAACCATCCTCGTGAACTTCTGCCACGCTGTTCTGGACAACATTGCCATTTAGTTTGTGTTCCACTTTGTCTGCCAAAGCATCTATAAAACAGAATACATAAAGGTTAGTTGCTTGCATAGAACTATATTGCATCATAGAGGTCCTTAAGATAGGATTCCTTTACACAGTCACCACCCTTTACTTTTGCCTGAGGCAACTTCCTTATTAAAAGCAGAGTGTCCCGATTGGGAGATTTTTACTCTTCCTGTTCTGGTGTCCACACAAAATTTTTGATTTTCTCCTCACTTTCAATCAGTTAGAGAAAATACCAAGACAAGCAGAGATGGCGAATCCCTCCTTAAATTTACATTATTGATCAACAAATAATCACAAAGCATCCCCCACATCACCATTAATATATGCAGTCTTAGAAGGGAGACCTGGGCCTTTTCAAATTTCAGAGCTTCCTGTCCTACAAAACCTTGCTGACAGAATGGGCCAACGAAGGGCACATGAGCTTTTGCCGTTTTGCAAGCCGTGTTGGCAGAACAGCAGGCGCTGCCAACCCAGCATGGAGGGAGAGGTTCTGGCTAAGCACCAGCTCTCGGTACAACATCCTAACTGCCAAGGGATGGATTCAGTTGACTTGGCGACTGGCATTTGCCCTTCCTTAAAACAACAAACTAGATTTAATAAAAGCAAATTTGTGATCCCATTTGCCAACAAGGAAGCAAACTGAACAAATTATTAAGAGCTGAGCCGGCCTTCAACACCGCAAGTTGCAACTTTCTGAACGTTTTCAACAAGTTCATGGAGATATTGTATTAAAACTGATGACATTCACAAATCTCTACATGACAGATGGTCAGAGATAATCATCCATGCACACTGCAGCCTATAAAATGGCTCTGGAATTCAAATCTACTGCCAAATACTATTTCCAAAACTGTGTAAATCAACAAAAAACATCACAAACGCCCACAATGTATATCTCTACATTAGCAAGCTAGCAGCAAGATCTTTTGAGGAACCGACAGCCTGTCATTTGTCACTGACTTATCAGAAAATTGGAAGTAACTGACCTACTAAAGTTTAAAGCACATATTTTGCATGACAACCCCACCCCCATATTAACATTAATAAAAAAACCTTTCAGATTTTATTTAAAACAACTGAAATTAGATCAAGTGCCACCATCACTAGTTCTCCAAGCTTCTCTATGTAATGCAGGAAGATCATGAACAGTGGGAGTTATCAATAGGGTGCTGAAAATATCTATAATTTTTTTTATAGAGGCCTCAGTCCTGATGGAAGCTGACTCTTAGAAGTTATACAAAACGCAAAAAATCTGAAGGAATCATCATTTCCAGGCATGTGATCCTGACAGAAGGAACAGAATCCCAATGCATGCTGGTGGTGGGCCAGGGTCCGGTTGGCTTGTTGGAGATGGGGGGGGGGGGCGGTGCAGAGGATTTTTTATGATTGTTTGCTCATCTGTCACTGGAAACAAACACCTATTCTATTTTATGATGCAGAGAGAACCAGCAAGCAGCACCCCTCTGTGCTCTCCTCCCTTGATTTGAAGAGCGGCCCTTCCCAATCGTTCATGGATCCGCCGCGGTATCCACAAATGACGCTGGGCAACCACTGTACTCATATTACATTCAGTTAGCTTTGGCCGATGATTATCCAACATGTATACATAATCTTAGGGATTTCCATATAGGAGTGAGGCTGTACAATTCTGCAAGCCAGAAGGTAAATCTGGAGTTCAGCATTGAACGAAAAGGTAAACCCACAATTCCTATCTGCTAAAGTACTGAGGGTCTGACCCACAAGAGAACAAGCCAAAATGAGAATTTTATCAAACCAGTCATGAATGTTGCCAAGTAGACGGGGAGCTCCGTGCTTTGTTTTTTTAGGAAGTGTTTGAATGGTAAAGTGGTGTTTATTCATTTTCATTCCCTATAGCCAAAACATTTTTATTATTAGAACAGTTTTCTATAAGTTTGAATGAAATATTACATACACTACAGATCTGTCTTACAATCTGAACCTTGGATGACTGACAACATTAAAATTACTTGATTCTTAAACAATTTGTTGCAGCTTACTAAAGCCTGCTAGAAACTTTTGTTTAAATTACCAGTCTGCATTTCCAATGAGTTTAACATCAAGATGCCCAAAGTTGGCAGCTTCACATGCTCCTATAAAAACTTAATCCCAAAGTCTAAAATCGCTGGGAGACTAATGATTGATCCCAGCCAGAGACAGCTATGACAAATTTCCCTCTGACAAGTGATGGATTAGACAATGTCTACCTCAACCAGAGATGACCTTTTGAAAAGGGGACATGAAAAGGAATAGAATCCCAACATAAGGGTGTGTATGGCTTCCCACTTGCAACTGTCCTTAGAAATCATGGTTTGAGAATGCAACTGATGTGTAGCAGGGAATCTGCCTACTATCACACGCTCTTTATGCATATATTCCGCTGTAAGGCTAATGTAATACCTTTTATGTTTTACTACAAACTGGAGAAACATCCCCACAACTACCAATCAGATACAAACTACTAAGGCTGTACTGACTGCATTTACAGATTGAGGGAAAATAAACTTATTTGAAGGAACAAGTTGGTCTACCTAGAATCCAATAACTAGAGCCGATTTTATAGCATTGTGAAATAAAGTTTCACTTTGCACAAATGGCAGGTAGGTATTTAGTTCAGAAAGGGTCAGGCGATGTCCCTTCTGCAATACCTTCTTACCTGCTTGATTGCCTCCTGGTTTGTTACGAGGGAAACACGGCAATAACTTCCCTTGCACATGCCACCGGGAATGAATGAACTCCAACGCGGCAAAGATCATTTTCAGAAAGAGACGAATATAAGAGAAGGTAGTGCCCTGCGGTGAAGATAGAACAGGCAAGAATTGTGGGTTTACTCCCCCTTTAAACGTGATGGTTTCTATGTGTTGTAAAAGTGTGGAAATAGGTTTAACTCTAAAACCAGCAGAGAGGGAATGGCAAGGTAGAGTGCCTTACATTTGCCTACGCTTTCTTTTTTATGTACCACCACAATTTGCCACCCATTGAGCAAAGAAATACAATGCAGTGCACAGAAAAAGCAGACTGTCCTTGAATAGGAAGACTGGATAATTTCCCCGATTTAGATCCGACATGCATTAGGCATCGCTACAGCCAGTTCACCCAATGTGAATGGGCCCCTAATGCAACTAGTTTAACTCTTTCATATCCAGGGGAAAAAAAATTTTTTGGTTTCATCACAAAGATTTTTAAGTCTTGATATTCACCAGTTTACAATTACCACGAATATATTTTAGAATAAAAGGAGAAAAGCATTTTTTTTACACCCTGAGCCACAGAGCCCCACATACGTGACACTTCTGAAACTTATATCAGTTCCGTATATTTTAGATTTCTAGATATTTGGTCACTTTCCAGTGCAATGGCTCTAATACACCAATACAACAATTTACTTTTACTGTGGGGATCTATTTAATTATACCTTTGGTTTACCACAAGATGCCAAGAACACCGACTTATACAAGTCAGAGCGTAACCAAAGAATTGCCGGAACATTCTTGGCAGTTCATACTATACTGTGTGTTCCTTAGCAATCCTTCAAGCACTGCCGTGATTGTGGGAACCCCAGGAGAATACTGAAAATTAATGTACAAACTTCGGACACAGCTGCTACTGCAAAACTGGGCCCAGTAATTACAGATGTGCTCATTCAGAGCGCTGTCAATGGGCTTGCAATGGAACAATTGTTTTCTGATTTGTCAGGTATGAACACGAGACAATACTGCTACAGCTAAGGTAAAGCTGATCTACAGGTGTATAGCAAAACTTCTGCAGGTCACTGCTCAGAGCAAACAGTGAAATTGAGCACCAGAGGTGTTTTTTTAGTTCTGTCCCAGGGTAACAACATGGATCCTTAGACAAAAGGTGAGGGAGAGTCGTACTTTTGGAAATGAATTGTGCTACTGGAAAGATCAGCAGTGTAAGAATGAATGCGGCCATCACATTTATGAATCGAAGGACAAATAGGCAGAGGGTTCTCTCTACACTATCTGAGCCCTCCACGCCAAAGAAACGTACAGCCAATGTTGCTCCCCGTTATTTAGTGTACACAAGCAATAGTCACAAGGTAACCATCAGTAGCAATCTCTGCTGACGCGTTTTGCACCAAAGTGCTTACTCAAGAAGGTCAGAGTTTTACAGAATGCATCCCAAATAGATCACCGATTAGTAAATTAGTAGAGCACAAATGATCGGGACTAGAAAGCAGAGTACTACACAAAGCTTCACAAGAGCAACAACTTGATTGTTATGTCACATCATCAATTCATACCCCCCTCCCTCCAAGAAAAATACAAAAACCTGATAACATAATCTTTCAATCTATTGGGCCTGATTTATTAAAGCTCTCCAAGGCTGGAAAGGATACACTTTCATCTGTGAAACTGGGTGATCCAGCCAGCCTGGAATGGATCAGGTCCAGGATTGAGAACATGTGTTAGCAAAGAGCAAAAGACTTTGAAGAAATCCATTCCCAGGTTTGCTGGATCACCCAGCTTCACTGATGAAAGTGTATTCCTTTCTAGCCTTGGAGAGCTTTAATAAATCTGGCCCAGTGAGTCTATTTTATTCCATTATCTCACCTATAAAAGCTTGACAGCTGATCGAATTGGCTTGTGACCGTTTTCCAACTTATTATTATTCACAATCACAACTTGGCCGTACAGGCAGCAATGTCAGCCAGCATAAGTCACCGTCACTTTATTATTAATCTCCAACTTGTTCTTTCATAGGAAATATATTCACAAACCTCTCTCCAGTGAATGTGAAGATGGTGAAAGTGTGAAAAGTGCTAATAGCTGATGTGTCAAATTTCTGGCTGCTTATCTGAGGGACCAGCGGTGACAGCTAGAAAACGCTTACATCGGCAGAATGAAAAGGAGAAGACAGCGAGCGGCATGGAGCGGAATAAAAATGAAGCTTTCTATGGGGCACTTGGTGAGCTTCATGTCACCTTTGAAGAAACACAGCTGGGAAAATCTGTACAGCAGCCTATTCTAACTTCTATTTTGAATGAATATGATATGAAGGAATATGAAGATTCCTTCAAGGTGGTGATAAAATTCCCTGCAATTATCAGAGAGGAAAGCTTTAAGATACAAACATAGCTACCAGGACCGACGAGACATTGTAGTTCTGATATCATTTTATTTAAGAACATGCCTAGAAGCCTGCTCAAAAATGTGTTTTACCAAACGTACTTGGGTTTTCAGAAGCCTAGACTGGTAGGTTCACCAGAATACAACAAACCAATGAAGAAGTAAGACGTATGCTTAGCAACCAATAAGAAAGCCCCTCTAAGCTAATCACTACTGTAAACTGAAAGCCGATTGGTTGATATCAGTAATGTGTTCTCTTTGGATATATTGCACAAAAGACAAAATGAGAAACCAAAGAGAAGCCTCAAATGTATCCATGACCGGCCTGTCATAGTCTGGGGAGCAAGAGATTGCTGTGGTCCTCGAATAATACAAAGAGCTAGCAGGCAATTTAACCTCGAATATCTACTCATTTTAATGGACATTTCTTGGGAATATAATAAAACTAAGACAACCCTTTAAATGCTGCCCATCAATGGGGATACTTCCAGTGACAGGGCATCATAGCTAGCAATGGTTCAGTTGTCATCAGGTCTTAGGGCGTATCCCTCTGTCTGAGGGCCACCAAATTAATAAATGGTGATCTAAGGGTCAGCAGAATGCTTTCTACAGTCCGAGGGAGTCCACGTTAAGGACGGCACACTCTCGGGTCCTCCCCAGGTAACGGGAGGTACCCCTCGGGTTCCCCAGATTACACAAGGCGCCATTTGGGTTCCCCCCCCACCCAAATTACACAAGGCTCCCCTCGGGTTCCTCCCCCCCAACCCAAATTACACAAGGCTCCCCTCGGGTTCCCCCCCCCACCCAAATTACACAAGGCTCCCCTCGGGTTCCCCCCCCACCCAAATTACACAAATTACACAAGGCATCCCTCGGGTCCCCCCAAGATTACACAAGGCACCCCTTGGTCCAAGAGACCCCAGATATCAAGAGCAAACCTATCATACTGTAACCAATATAGATTTTGGATAGTAGGAGACCCCACAACCAGATCTGGGGAAGGCTTTAGAAAGACCTCACTAGCTCAAGCATGTAAAGAGATAGACCTCAGAAGATCCCTTGGAGACTTAAAGGAGAACTCCAGGAATTCCTATATAGATTTCTGCACACATTCCCCCATTCCTATACAGCTGTGAATTGGTTTTTCTTCCTAATATATCAATGGATTTACCCACCACAATGGTGGACCAATCAGCCAGCCCCGGTGAGAACTTATCGGGGTGAGCCCTAAATCCACATCTCCTATTCCTGGAACATTCCATTAAAAAAAAAAGGGAACCTGTCAGAAGAAGACACCTGTGTGAGAAGCCTCGGATCTCCCATTCCCAGGTTGCTATGGGTAAAAGCTAAGGTTGTCGCTAGCAACGGTTTGGTTCCCAAGATGATGGTCTCCAGCGACAAGAGGCTGGACCCCAGGGAAGGCAGTCTAGGAATCAGCTTGCACCCGAGGCTTTGCACACGGGCATTGTGATGACACATGGGAGGGCCCTGCTGTCATCCTCACCGTGTATGCCCGGCACCACCTCCACCGCGGGCCCGTTGGCACAATTCTCCACCAGGTTGTTGGTCTCCTCCCGGTCCAGGGCGGCCCCTTCCACGGCCGATCTCTCCCGGCTCCGGTGGTTCTTCTTCCCCCCGTGCGAGTGTCCGTGACCGCCGCCTCCTCCCCCGTGGGAGTGTCCGTGGCCGGCCCCGGCGCTGTCCCGGAACATACACAGGCCGATCAGGTTAATGAGGAGCCCGCCGGCCCCGACCCCCACCACCACCAGCGGCTGCTCGATGGCCTGCGGCTCGGTGAAGCGTTCAATGGCCTCCAGCACGATGGTGAAGCACAGGGCGGTGAGGAAGATGGCGTTAACCAGGGCGCCCATCACCCCGGCGCGGATCCAGCCGAAGGTGTTCTTGTCGGTGGAGCGGGTCTTCTGGGCGAAGCGCACGGCGATCAGGCCGACCAACAGAGCGATGACATCGGACAGCATGTGGAAGGAGTCGGAGAGCATGGCCAGGGAGCCGGTCAGCCGGCTGATCACCACCTCCACCACGAAGAACACGAAGGTCAGGCCGAGCATGCATAGCAGCCGCACACGGTTGGACTCCCACATCTTGCTGTGTTATCAGCCCGAGCTCGGGGCGAAGGTCGGAGGAATGAAGAGTGGCGGCCCGGTGGTGTCAGCGGCAGAGAACACAAGCCGGAGACCGGCTACAGCGGCGGCTTCTCCCTCACTGGGCATCTCTGACGTCCGGAGGAGGAAAATAATACAAACTTTTGCACCCGAAACCGTCTTTTCCACACGGAGCGAGCTGAGGCGTCCCGCCCAGCCGCTGCCGCTCGCCTGCTATTGGCCGAGGCGAGGATGGGACGTGACGGAGCGCGCGCATAGCCTGTATCCATGGCAACGGCCGCCATTACCTGTGGAAGGAGCTCTGAGGCTGACTGACTAAAGTCCCGACACCATTGGCTGAGCGCGCAGTGGCTATGACAACGGCGCTGTGACAGACTTTTCAGTCTCTATAGCAACAGCGTCCTGGCAGAAAGTCCATTACCTTAGGATGGTCATTGTGACAAGGGTTTATTCCCATTAGTGTTCATTTAGAAACACCCCTGTGCTGCAACGTACGTCACATGGCATTCATTCCTAATGGTGCCCAAATTCACTGTTTCCATAAGCACAACATATACAAAACGCATATATACTACACGCCCAGCCATAGTGGAAACAACTGGCGACCCCTTCATATTGGGGCTCTATTTATAAAATATGGAGTCTAACATTCCCTCATGGGAATCTTCCAGGGTCATGTGTTTCAATGGCAGTAATTGATTCTCACCAGTGAATGTCTGATTCACAGTTTTCTAAATAGAGCCATAGGTGTTGCACTGTGTTTATAATAGCCGCCATTGCACCAATAAACATACCCAGGGGTTCGCCCCATCCCAGTCCTCTGACACCGATATTAGACAGCCCTCCTGGCATGCTGCAGGGTGGATTTAGTGCCCTCAGGGAGAAAGGACTAACCATAGCGAGATATTTTATAACTGGAAGGACGCAGTGTACGCTGGCAGATTTACTAAACCTCTCTCTTCCGTATGACCTAGATTTATTGAAGGCGGCACAACTTTCCCATTTTATTAAAATGTTACAAGCTGAGGACGGGTATGATAGGCAATTAATGGAAAAGATGTTTATTGATGACATGAATTCTCGCCATGCCCTATCAGCCATATATTTTTTCCTAAATATGGCACCAGAGGGTTACACACCTACCTACCTAAAGGGGTGGGAAACAAGCTTTACCCAGACCCAAAAACATCATGTACTGAGATATTGGGGTACAAGATCCTCACACCCTGGTATAAGACACCATACAAATGGCACGCTGTTTTCCCCACTGAACCAGATATATGCCGGAGATGTGGAGGGGACGGGCACGAAGCTTCATATCTTTTGGACATGCCCACGGCTTGCGGGACTCTGGCAGGGATCAGTCAAAATTTGCCAGGGGCTGGTTTTAGACAACGGCTATGAGGGATCTGGAGAAGATGGGAGGTTTCTGTAATATCGGTACGGTGATATTTTACATCTGGCTCAGGACAATTGGGTTGGGACATATTGGTGCGCTATTTATAAAACATGGAATCTAACATTTCCTCATGGGAATCTTCCAGGTTCATGTGTTTCAGTGAATGAGGGAATGTCTGATTCACAGTTTTCTAAATAGAGCCATAGGCGTTGCACCGTCTTTATAATAGCCTACATTGCACCAATAAACATATGCAGGGGTTCGCCCCATCCCTGTCCTCTGAAACCGATATTAGACAGTAAAAATTTGCCAAGATCTGTCGGTGAGACCAATTCCTAATGACCCGGGTTTTTCTTCTCCACATTAATGATTAGCCTCAGAATGTGTACAACAAATCGTTGGTTACATTTTTGATAAACGCTGCCCTCTTTGTGGAGAAAACCGACGGCTCCCTCACTAGACATGTGGATACGTAGGGTGAATGAAATGAGGTTAATGGAGGATCTGACTGCAGGTCTATACAAAAGAAACAAAACATTTCTGGATACCTGGGCACCTTGGATAATGATCCAAGAATCGGCTGAATACAAGAATCTGCTGGGAGAACAGAGTGTATGTAGCAACTGCTACAAGGGTAATAGTCAGGAAGGCGTTTATTTGGCTGTAGGAAATCGGTTGAGGAAAGAGGGGTTCTATGAGGAATCTAGAGAAGATGGAGGGTTTCTGTGATATCGGTGATATTTTACATCTGGCTAAGGACGTTTGGTTTCTTTTCAGTTTATGTGTGTTTTGTTTATATTTGGAGTTTAATGTAACAGAACAAAAATTATTCAGCTGTAATACTGCAACTATTGTATGTTCTGTATGTTGTTGTTATGGAAAATTATATAAAATCAATAAAAACAAATGTTTAAAAAAAAACATCCCCAGGGGTTGTCCTGTCGCCTTGGGCCCCTTACTTTTCTTTGCAACACCTTGATCTGTACTCTCTATACACAGCTGCAAGGCCTGGCTCCATCATTTTCCTTCATGCCATAAAGGATATCCTAAATGGCACAAGTTTGCCCTGTGCCCAATAACCTAAGGCAGAGTATGTATGCCAGTCAAAGAGTCCTGAACATTGATATGCATGCTACACCCTTGGTTAACCCCCCTACCTTCTAATTTCGTCCGTATTTCCACGCAAAAAGCGTTGCATTTGTTTGCATGGAAACTCATTTTACATTGTAGGCCTTCACCAAAATATGTCCAATGTTTAATCAATGTAATAAACTTTAATATTTATAATTATTTAATAATTATTTATAAACTTTAAATAAAAAACACAAAAATCTGGTAAAAAAATAAAAAAAATAGTTAAACATGTAATATAACTGTACAGTAGCTTGTATATTATATATACAATATACTTATATGTATATTATATGAAGATTTACTTGTATTGGACTCAATACAGCTATTTTGTATTAATTTCCAGCTGATCCTTCCGCCCGTACCGACCCATGTACCGATGTCACTGGGAAACCATGGAGAACGTCTCTGCAGTCGCCGGCTGGAGATCGAAGAGGAAGACGTTTCCCCATGGCCTGCAGGGCCAAAACACCTACCTTGTCCTGTTGGCATCCCCCTGGCGTTCAGTTGGTCCCTACCAACAGAATGCCAGGGTGATGCCAACAGGACAAGGTAAGTGTTTTTTTTTTAAGTTTAAAGCGATCCAGAGTGTGACTCGGGATTAACGCTTTTAGCATGTAAAATCCACCCCAAGTCACACTCGGGAATACCGCTAGGGGGGATAATGGGTAAATTTGCAGCATTGGTAAGTGGTTGCTTATCTTTCTATTGCAATGTCAATGGTACAGTGGCAATTCCTTTACTGCCTTGTTAGCAGCACCATGGCCAATGCAACTTGAACATTCACACAGTGCATGCAACAGCGCCATGACTGAGCCCATGTACTTGTAACATCTTTGGCATAAAAGGGCTTCCTCCATTGCCTTGGCAACAGTGCTATGAACGAGCCTCCACCGCCATGGCAACAGCACCATTACCAGACCCTTTGTTGTCAAGGCAACAGTACAGTATCCGAGCCCCTGTCCTCCATTTGTTTTAACAGCACCATTTCTAAGCCCCTTCTGATCACCATGGCAATGGTGACATAATAGTTTCCTTTTGCCTTGGCAAGACAAATATTGCAGAGTTCTTAGCCAAGTAAGTAAAGCAAGAGATTGTTTTTCCACCAAGAGCCTCGGGCCTGGTAAATTTTATCATTTTGCATTTAAACTATTTCCTTTGCAATGAAAGTAGAACAGCCAAAGACACCCCAAAATAATCCCACTCTCCTATATGCGTGTACTGGTGGCAATGCAGAATAGAAAAAGCTTCCATGACATCATGGAGGATAAGCATGAGTTCCGACCCACTCATATATGGAGGATAAATGGGTCACACAAAAGGATGAATGTAGATTGGAGGTACATGGAGACACCATAGAAATTAAAAAAAAAACTTGAAGTCACATAATGAGCAACACTTCTCATATTAAGGCATAAGTGACTTCCTCACTCATAACCTCATCACAAGCACAACACCATGACCTTTCTAGAGCTGCCCTGACTCTCTGAAATGGTCTTCCTCGTCCTATTGAGCTTGCTCCTTCTTTCTGCTCATTTAAAAGAGTGCTCAAAACTCATCTTTTTAAACTCTTCTTCTGTCTCTTAAACCTTCACTACTTACCCACCACTCCATATCCCCTCCTATTGTGTGCTACTCCTCCACCTCTTAGATTGTAAACTCTTTTGGGCAGGGTCCTCTCTTCCTCCTTGTTTGTATTCGCTTGTCATTGGCAGCCCCTATACAATATATTTGTGATATAATAATACAGTATAATAATATAACAATAACAAGGCATCACATTTTTCTTTATCCTGTTGATTGAAAAGCAGCAAACATTCACTGCAGTCACAATGCTAAATTTAAATAACAAGCAGCTAAAGCAATTTTTTTATTTATTCTTTGCTTTTCTGATTTTACTGCACACTGCAAGCTCCTGACACTGTTAATTAGAACCTGCAAAAAAAATCAGATAAAGTCCACTTTATTTCCATGGCTGGAGGAGGTCCAGACGATCATTTATTTCTTTCCTCTCCAGCTTAAGGCTATGTACACATGTGCAATAATTGTCCTTAGAAAGGATCGTTCATGATCCATACAGTGCTGTTCTGCTCTATGGAGAGGGGAGGGGAAGAACGACGGAGCGGCACCTCACTGCTCTCTCTCCCCTTCACTTTCATTCATTTTTTATGATCGTTCCTCGTCCGTGGATCTGCCAGGATGGTCATTCGGATGATGGACGACGAGTGCTGTGCACGCGCCAGATTCTCGTCTGATAGCAGCCCTGAGGCGATTATTGGACGAGAATTATCTGACGTGTGTACAGTCTAATTTCACCCTTTCAGTCTTTAGATATCAGTTATGGAGGTTGATCATTAAATGTGTGCATTACTACAGCTTCTTGTTTTCAGAAAGCCATGTACAGCACCCTTTGTCCCTTCCCACAGGCCATGATGAGCCTGCATTGTATGGAGAAACACAAAGTCCCAACAATGATATGACATGGTCTGAACAGTTTTTATTAATTTCCTAGTATGCTTTTGGCCCCTGAATGTACAATAAGGGCCCATTGGAACAGAATAGTCATGGCCAAGAAAGTTTACATCAACATGCACACAGGTGTGAAGGGGCTCCTAATTTTTTGGGTACAAAATTACAACCTAAAATTTGATTGGTGAGCAAGGTAACTTCACCATTTTCTTTTGTCCTAATTTACCTGAATAAGATTGAAAAATACAATGGTTTTCAAGACGGCAGAGGAGATGACGAGACAGCAGCTGGCAGCCATTAGGGAGCCCCTAAGCTTCTGTATCAACTTTGGGATCTGGCCCCCAGGGAGACAGCACTGCACCTTTCATATAAATAGCTGTAATTGTTAACCCTATAAAGCAAATTGCAGTTTTTTTTCTATGGATATCTTTTTTATGTTGTTTTTGTTATTATTAATATTCCTAAACAGTAATAATATAGAGCCAACATATTACACAGCACTGTACATAAATAGGGGTTGCAAATGACAGACAGTGACACAGGAGGAGGAGAGGACCCTGCCCCAAAGTGCTTACAATCTAGGAGGTGGGGGAAGTATCACACAATAGGAGGGAGGATATCTAATGGTGGGTAAGTAGTGAGGGTTTAAGAGACAGAAGAAGATGGATAGAAAAGTTTAACCTCCCTAGAAGTAACCCCAAGTGTGACTCGGGGTAGAAAAAAGTTGCTAAAAGTTGTAACCCGAGTCACACTCGGGGTAGGTAAACCTATGGGAAGATTAATAAATACAGCGCTTACCTGATCCGCCAACATCCCGCGACGTCCAGCGACGCGATCTCTGTCTTCTTTCTTCTTCCTTCTTCCTGCTTCTGCGTCCAATGAGTCACCGGAGTTCCCGGTGACGTCGGTGCATGTGTACGTTGCTGGCGGGAAATTCAAAATCCATTTGTATTGCATTCAATACAAAATAACTGTATTGAATGCAATGCATTGGATTTTTATGTGTAAAAGCAGTACATTGTTTTCAAGAACATTTATTTTACAGTATATATAATAGTATGAGTATAATGTGTAGTTTTTAAAAAAAAATAATTTAAAAAAATTAAAAATATATATATTTTTTTAAATATATAGATTTTTTAATTTATTCAATTTATTGTTTTTACATGATTTTGTGTTTCAAATTTTATTATACTTTATTTTTGTGAAAAACAATGTACTGCTTTTAGACATATAAAATTGGAAAGAAATGAACCGCTAGGGAGGTTAAAAAGATGAGATTTTGAGTGCTCTTTTAAATGAGCAGAAAGTAGTAAGTCGAAAAGGACGAAAAAGACCATTCCAGAGAGTCAGGGCAGCTCTAGAAAAGTCTAGGAGCCGTGCATGCGAGGAGGTTATGGGTGAGGAAGTCATTAGTATGTCATTGGAGGGATGAAAAGAGTGGCTGGGGAAGTATTTTTCCATCAGGTTAGAAAGGTAAGTGGGGCATGAGCTGTGAGGGGATTTGAAGACAAAACACAGGAGCTTGAATTTGATTCTACAATTTGAAGATTACCTTGCTTGCTATGTTCTGTTGGTATTTCATACAGATTTGGTGTATGCCTGTAAAATCTTTTCTGAATGACTGGTGCAATAAACTTGCTTTCAAGATAAGACATCAAAACAGGAGACATGTTAAAGCCCACTTGTGATACTTCTAATGATGGTGATGTCTGGTATACTCCATTTTTTGGGGGAAATGATAACGTGTTTTACTAGAAATAGGTACCATGAACTCCATCATATAATATTTTTGATGTGATCAGTAGTATGGCCATGGTGCCATTTATCACCATGATAAATATTTTCATTATGATGATTTGAATTTGTACTAAGATTTAGGGATTTGTCTTGCAAGCTTGGATCAGGCCCAATTTTAGGCCCACCAGGCTCCCTACATTTAGGGAATCTCTACAGCTGCCTTTGGCCGGGTCCAGGCCTTCTTGACCCTATCTTTCTTTTAGCTATGGGTGGATTCTGAATGTTACACCATGGAATGCTCTCTGCAGCATTTACCCTTCAGTCTGGGGTGGAGTGTTGATACCCTGGGTATGGAAGACATTGGGTGTCATTAAAGCCAGAATAGGAGTGGTGGGAAGAAGAATGGAGTTTGAACGGTGGGTTAGGGAGCAGGGGACAATGTTGGAGATTGGGTGAGTATAGCAGCTGGAGGTGTTTCAGGGACATCTAAGGGTTTTAGGATACCCAAACTATCATTAGGCTTTAAGGATTACCAAAATAGGTCCTGTCTAGATGTAGGTGTTAACCTGATATGATAGGAAACCTATGTTCTATTTTAGGCTCTAGGTATGATAAAGCATGTGTTTCATTCCATGTGATGGTGGTGTACGTTTCAACTTCGTTGATCTATAGTTTACACGGGACTTTTCTATTTCTCCAAACAATTAAAGGGTAAAGTTGAAGCAAGGCAAGTCTATGCATCTATAAATAAAAGTAATTCTAAACTTAAAATATAGTAAAAATGTTTCCCCTCTAGCTGCTACTATAAAATCAATCAATAAAATTGATTTTAAAAAGAGTAGTGTTATAATACTGTATGTGTCAATATACAGTGACCCTATCATATATGCAAACACATAATGGTAAAACAAAAAAAAAAAAGAAATACCGAAATACCTTTCCTGCTAATCCATTCATGTGCAACGGTCCTCCAGAATGGAGTAGTGATGCAGCTTTGGCTTTCTAAAGCCCCTGAACTTGCGGTCACCCATACAGAATAAATGGGGGTGAGAGTGAATGGTTCTGTACTGCCCATTGCTGCCTGCTATAAACATTTAAATTCCAGGACCAAGAAAGGTGCCAATGGCTGGGAGCTGCATGGAAACATTTGTTCCTCCGCCATTCTTAACGTAACCAAAGTCTCTTTTACCAAAAGAACTCTATCTGTTGCATATTTTTGGGGAGGTTTCTGATTTAACATATCTAGTAATAATAAAAGACTCCAGCTCCACTTCCCTTCAAAACTAATTAAGAAAAGGTTAATTACATTTCAAATCCTTTCCTTTCTTAGGGATAATTTTAGAATTTCATGTTAAACATAAAGATGTTGCTTATGACAGCCAATTATGTTTTATCCTTCAAATAAAATAAGGCATCTGAGCAACAGAATCACATTATCACTATTTCTTTTTTCCACTAGCAACCAATCATATTCTTCTGTAAATGCATCGGGGACATGAATGGAATAAAATGATTGGTTGCTGCTATGAACAATATTTAGGTCTCTAGCCTTATTCTTTGATGTGATGCAACATGTCTATTGCCAACAGCAACCAATCAGATTTAAAATTCCAATTGCCATTTTATAGGGCACGTTTGAATCTGATTCGTCACATCTTGACTTTGCAGTGATTTCTTAATACTGGAACTTTGAGGCCCTATGAATAGAGGGTGGCAGTGGTTGTGTGTACGTCAGTCCCCAGTTATGCAATCTCTCCTTCCTTTTTCCTTCCCTTTACACAGTGATTGCCTTTGCAAGCGGCACAAAACTGCCTGACACTATTCACACGGCTTTCCAGCAATGACTCAGGAAAAACTGGTAGAAACTCTGCTTAGCCTGCAATTAAAGCCGTCACCTCTTACCTTGTGTCAATAAAGACTCTACTTATCTCTAGTGTTATTAAGCATATTTGTATTTCACTTGAAAAGTTACTTCTATAGAATTTATGATAACTTTAAAAATGCCCAGCGAAAGTGCTTCTGGGCTCCTATGTCATGGGTTCAGGTCAGTGAGCTCTGTTGCTTAATAACACAGTGAAATGTATACAATAGAAAATTTAGAAGAAATGGCTTATTGGACGCCCAGCTATCTGTACAGAATAAGGCTATGTTCACACGTCATATAATTCTCACCTAATATGAACGGTTGGTCTAGTCTCCGGTGGGAATTTGTACAGAGGTCAGCCAACGTCGTTCATGGATCTGTCCTGATGGATCTGTGAACGACCTACAATGAACGACCACAATAGAAGTGAAGGAAGGAGAGCACAGAAGCAAGCTTCCCACACGTTTTCTTTCTTCCCTACACCATAGAACAAAATGGCGCTGTGTGTGCAGTGCTTATTCATTGAATACAATCATAAAAGATCATGATCAATTAAAGGGGATATTGGTGATCACCTTCAATTGATTGGTGACAGAAGATGTGGCACTGGACATTTTATTACTCGATGATACTGTGAATTGAATATCCCCATGTAGAGTTTTAAAATCTGATGCTGGCAGAATCAGTTGATCAAATTCTATGAAAGCCAGTAAACAGGAAAAGGTGAATCATTAAAGGTGAACTAATAAGCTGTTTTATAAATAAATTTGCATGACAGGTTTGCTATTCAGTTCAACTGATCTTGAGAATCACACTCACCTGCCTTTTGGGCATTTTGCACCCTTTTTTCTTGATTTCACTTTGCAATCTCAACTCTTTTGAAAGAGCATGAAGGCAACCTAGTAGGCAGTAAAAATAATGCAAGGGAATGGCACGTGATTCTTATGGCTATGGTGTGGGACATATGTGAATCACAATTCCAGCTTGTAAAAAGTTCACTTGATAATGCCCATATGTCCATAAATCTCCACAACAATGAGAATGACACATCTATAAAATGAGTATTTAGCTCCAGCCTTTGGGGGCCAAATACAGACCAAGAGTATTTTTTACCCTTTGTAAATTGCACCTTACTAAATTCACTGTTTAAATGAATAAATTTCAAAGGTTTGCAGATCCATGCCCTCGAGGGCTGGAGTAACCCCAACTTTACTGGTCTATATGGCACAACGGCATTTGATGCCTCCAGGACTGCCATTATTATTGTGATCAATTCAGAATGGTAAAAGAGCAACAGACTGAACTGGAGCACTAACTGAACAAGTGTTTAACCTCTCCACCAGTCTGTACATAACCTAAATCACTGTTCTATTGGCATTTTATGTGCATAAATATTTCATTTATTAGGTAAAAAAGGTCAAAAGTCATTCTGTGTAGTTCTGTAGATCATAAGATGACTGTGGCAATCACATTTTTAACAGTAAATCATTCTTGTATATAAAAACTTTCTTTGTTTCTATCTTTACCCATTAGATCATTTTTATTTGTAAAAATGTCATATTTTTTATTACTTTGTAACAAAAATAATTGCTGATTCTTGTTATTTCATAATGGGATAAGAGAAATGTTAATTTTTAGATTGTTTTACCATTTTTTTCATATACAAATGAAATGTATCTTTTGATGCATTGTACCAGCCCAAGGCTCACGATAAAATAAATGTAATGAGTGTTGCTGTAGACATGAGATGACTGAGCCCTACCATGGACTACTGTCATGTTAATGTAGCAGAAAGTACAACCAGCCCATCATTCTCAAGGGAACCGGCAGTCCGTTGGGTGGGATTTTTTTTTTTAGCCTTGTGCTATTGTTAACTGAGAAATAAAGCTGCTGTCAGGGTTGTCTGGCTGTCCTCCATTATATCTCCATGCATGCTTGAGCACAAGTTAGCATACTATAGTTATACTAATATAATCCCCCCCAATGGTATATTGCAATCAAAGTTATGATCAATCAAAATCAATCATTGCAATCAACTACACATATTTACTGTACCATCCACTTGTCCAACATTTGATCAATAATAGCATTTAATTAAAAAATAGATCATGGAGGTGATTTAATTTACAGTTAATCAAAACATACTTAATCAATTTTCAGTTGACATCCCGGCCAAAAAAATAATTTTAATCAACTTTAAATACGATTGATTGATCATCCTATTGTGGATTCAATTTTTTTTATCAAGTACATAGACATTGCCATTTGGCTCCTAGCTTCCTTTCTCTTTTTTATGGCATAGACATAAACACTCAGACAACCTGAGGAATAATTTTAATACTGCAGGCTGCAACCACTGACATTGATCAATAAGGTATATAGGCCACATGCTTAATTGTGCTTTGTGCTATAGTCACATCCATCTGGTATCTAGAGGACTAATATCCAATATCTCAGCTGAAGGTTATCCTGCACCAGAGGCTTTAAATCAAATTCATGCAAAAATAACTATTATATTCATACATCATAAAAGCAGCAGCTTGTAATATTCCAATGTACTATATACACAGTTGCATCTCAAACAATAAAAACATGGAGCTTACATATCTTATTCATAGATGTCAAGGTTCTGCTGAGACATCCAAAGACATCTGGAAATGGTCAGACCATCTCTGCATGGGCTAATGATGTCTCCAGACATGTTCTAGGAAAGTAATGTATTTTACATGTTTTTAGATTATAGGTGTCCAATTCTAGTCGTCCAGGGCCACATACAGGGCAGGATTTTCTTATTTCTTGACCATTTGTAAAGCACACCTTTCCAAATGTACTGCTGTCTATAGGGGGAATAGTACAAATAAATGCAGAGCCTGGCCCCACAGAGTTAGCATTAGACAGCCATGTTTTAGGTATATATGGGCTCCGGCCTTTGCAGCGCTGAGTCCTAGGTTCGAATCCCAGCCAGGACACTATCTGCATGGAGTTTGCAGGTTCCCCCCGTGTCTTTGTGGGTTTCCTCTGGGTTCTCTAGTTTCCTCCCACATCCCAAAAAACATGCAGTTAGGTTAATTGGCTTCCCCCTAAAAATAGACCTTAGACTACATTAACAACATATGACTATAGTAGGGACATTAGATTGTGAGCTCCTTTGAGGGACAGCTAGTGACATGACTATGGACTTTGCACAGCGCTGCATAATATGATGGTGCTATATAAATATTGTGTAATCATAATACATGGAAAAGTGATTTTCCTGCAGTTGTTATACACACGTGCAATAGATGTCATTGGAAAGGATCTTTCACAATCATTTCCAACGAAAAACAACTGCACGGTGCATGAGCGAGTGCTGTACATACATCACCATTACGCTAAATAGAGAGGAGGCGAACGACGGGGCGGCACCCAGGGGTGTAGTGGGGCGGGCATGCTGTGCTCTCACTTTTTTCTTGGGAATGAGGCGACATAACATAACAATGATGGGCATGCACACTCGCCATAGATTGTACACTGCGCTCTCTCCTCTTCACTTTCATTACTCATCTGTGGATCTGCGCTGGAGGACGTGCGCTGTACACACGCCAGATTCTCATCCGGTATTAGCCCTGCAGCAATTATCGGCCGATAATCATCTGATGTGTGTACCCAACCTAAGGGGTCGCTACCTGTGCTCTATTACACTGTGTAACGCACAATACAACCTATTCATTTAAGTCAGGCCGTGGAATTTACCTTAAGAAGAAATGGTTGGGGAACAGTTCATGCAAATACACCGGCTCTGCTCTGCAGTGATGCACAATGGTTTTACTTTATGGCTTGTTTTCTAGTCGACTCATTGAAAGCCATGTACACCCTATGTAGCTGTTGTTTTGTCCTAATTGTCCAGACATACCAAGGACAATTTCTGGGGGAGCTAACTAACCTCATTACACTTTAGAAGTGTCGGAGAAACTGGATTGCCCAGGGGAAACATCCATGGGAACACATGCAAATTCTTTGCAGCCACTGTCCTGGCCAGACTTTATTATTATTACACAGTATTTATATAGCACCATCATATTACACAGCCCTATACAAAGTTGATAGTCGTGTCACTAACTGTCCTTTAAAGGAGCTCACACTCTAATGTCCCTACCATAGTCATATGTCATTAATGTAGTCTAAGGTCAATTTTGAGGGGAAGCCAATTACCCTTACTGCATGTTTTTGGGACAGGGGAAGGAAACCCACACAGACACGAGGGGAACCTGCAAACTCTATGCAAATAGTGTCCTGGCCAAGATTTGAACCTGGGACCCAGCGCTGCAAAGGCCAGAGTGCTAACCACTGAGCCACCGTGCTGACTTTGCACCTAGAACCCATAACTGAAGAGGCAAGGGTGCTAGCCAGTGACCCATCCTTTTTATTCTGCTGGGAAGAGTACTTCCCTTTGTAGGCTTTCAACACCAAGGCATTGCCTTGCAGTTACCAGCTGCGTTGTTGTCCTGCTGTGCAAGTTTATGCAAATGCACTTGCCTCATACAGACTTGGAACGCATTCTGCCTTCTTTTGCCCACTTTCATTTCAGAAAACAGTAATGGGTCCAGCAATACAGCAATCAGTGAATTTGTGAGCATAGAAATGATTGGTAAAAATAGTATATATCTAATAAAACGTGATTATGTGGGAGATACTGTAAGTTACATAAGAAATATAAAAAAAGTTTATTATTAAAAAAAAAAAATTCATATAGCTGGCACAGTGTGATAATTCAAGAGCTAATCCCAGTTCCCATGAACCCTTTTCATTCCACATTCCATCACAATTATAACGATAATCTTTTACCTAGAACATTAATGTAAACAGCCAGGAATGCGCCCCTTGCTGAGCCTGCAAATTATTTGACACCAATTTCCCAGGGGAGCCTCAAAGTATTACCAGGGACATAAAAGATACAGTATGCTTCTAGCAGAATGAAAATCCCATGACCGCACAATAGCATTGACTGTTAAATACGATAAGGGGGAAGGGGGCTTAACTTAAACGTATGCTCAAGTGAAGCATGAATATTTGCTTTGAAGGCGACTTTGTAAAATATAACAGGTATGGTATATAAGGCAACATAAACTGCCCATTCCTACTTTCTCAGCTTCCCAGAAACGTATAAAGCTACGTACACACTTCCAATGGTTCTTGCCCGATAATCGGATCAGGGCCGATATCGGACAAGACTTTGAAGTGTGTACAGCGTGCGTCATTCATCGTTCGAACGACCATCCTGGCGGATCCACGGACGATGAGTGACGAACAATCATAATGCAAGTGAAGGGGGAGAGCGGGGTGCCGCTCCGTCGTTTTCCCCCTCCCCTCTCCATAGAGCAGATCGGTGCAGTATGTACATCACTCGTTCATGCATCGTGCAGTGCTTAGTCGTTCATATATAGTCCAACGACTATAATTGCAATTGTGTATGCGGCTTTCAGATACTGACTTTTTAAAAGTCAAGATTTGCATAGTGCAAGGCTTGCCCTACATCTAATATTGGCCTGGTCAGTAGAGGATCACACAACAAGTACTGCATTATATAGGAAAGGAATAAGTGTTGGCCATATCCAAGTATTATTGATGGGGCTCTAATACTGGCCTGGAGTGGAAGGAAAATAGAAGGAACTGGAATGTGTGTATTATATTGATTTTCTTTAAACTAATTCAGCCTGCTTGCTTATTGACTTTGTATTTCACCCTGACATCCATCCTTAGCAGCTTGTTACCCTAATAAATAGACAACTATTGTTATTAGTATCCCCATCTTCCTAAAGCCCAAATCTGAACCTGGGAAAATAAGACCAATGTGTTCTGTGGTCCTGCACCACCTTAAAAAACAACTAATAATGGGAGCCTGATGGTAAAATGTATTTGTGCCCCCGTACTCCCACATTACTTTTCATGTCACCTGCGGGTGAAATTGCTGCTCTGGAGTTCATGGTGTTCTAACTCTGGCCAGACACTGATCAATATTTTCTGATAGATTGAACGTTAGGTTTGACATGAGCATCAAATTAAATGCAAACCAAGAAAGTGGAGCATTCCTGATTGATGTTTAACAGATGTATTGGGCCCCTTAATAAAGCTCTCCAAGACTGGAGAGGATACATTTTCATCAGTGAAGCTGGGTGATCCAGAAAACCTGGAATGGATTTCCTAAAAGTAATTTGCTATTTGTTAGCAAATGTTTTCAGCCCTACACCAGATCCATTTTATGTTTGCTGTGTCTCCCAGCTTGACTGATGAAAGTGTATTCTCTGTAGTCTTGAAGAGCTTTAATAAATCAGGCACATTGGGCCTGATTTATTAAAGCTCTTTAAGACTGTAGAATATACACTTTCATCAGTCAAGCTAGGTGATCTAGCAGAACTGGAATGGATCTGGTCCAGGATTGAAAACATTTGCTAACAAATTGCAAATTACTCTTAGGAAATCCATTCCAGGTTTGCTTGATCACCCAGCTTCACTGATGAAACTGTATCATCTCCAGTCTTGCAGAGCTTTAATAAATCAGGCCCATAGTCTGAGATGAAGCAGTAAAGCACAACCGTTGTGTAGCATTGCAAAGCTGGAAGCAGATCCTGCATAGGTAATGAGCAAATTTGGCTCCCATCAGTGAAGCTGGGTGATCTAGCAGAACTTGAATGGATCTGATCCAGGATTCAAAACATTTGTTAGCACATAGCAAATAACTTCACTGATGAAAGTGTATCCTCTCCAGTCTTGGAGAGCTTTATTAAATCAGGTCCAATAATTGAACCTTGATTGGGAGTTCCTGTTCCTTATACATTAAAACTGGAAAACTGAGAGCAAGCAGGTTGTTTACTGCGGAAGGGATAGATGATATTCCTTTTACATTAAAACATACTTACCTGCTTGTTTGCAAACTTCCGTCATATACTCTGAGCTGTGCATGTTGGCATGCCCCTGAGTCCCAGAACTTAAATAATTCCCTCGTTCCTGTGTAAAAGTTATGTCAATCCAGTCTAGCCAATCAGGATGGCCACAATCTTGAATGCAGAGAACGACCAGGTAAGATGGTGATGCCGGTGCTGGAGCAAGCACAGGTAAGTGTTCTTAAAGTAGGTGTATTTTTTACAGAAGAATCATCGCCTGTCCCTTCTGCAATAGAGAACATCTGAATTTGCAAACATAGAGACAAAAATAAAAAACATAAAAAAAACCACCTATGCATACTGTGTCTATCTTTAAAGTTGCAAACCCCATCTGCCAAGCTGATGCTATTAAGTTAATGCATTGCTACTAATCTTGGTCTGAGTATCTCAGCGTCACACATAATATTTGCTCATGCGAGGGTTAATAGAGTCTTCTCAATCAGAATGCTGCAAATAACTTTCCTGCCAATACCACACATACATGACTCATTCTGTTTACCAGGTCTGTCATTAAGATCGCAGCGGTACACAGAGCGTACCCTGTATATGCTGCCACCCACCATCATTTAATAAAGCGATATATCATTTCTGAGACGTGGGCAGCTTATTAGGCATTTAACTCCAAAGAGATACAGGTGACCAAGATCATGTAAATATATTAACCCTGGACCTTCACTATATAGGCTTCCCATGGGCCCAGACCCACTAAACAATGCTGCGGCTTTCATCTAATTTGTCTCAATCACATGAACATTACTCATTACATTAACTGCAAGGTTCAGGTCTCCATGGCTTCAGAAAAAGACAATGTATAGAGAGGGTATGGATGTCCTTTTGATTTGACATTTGCAAGAAATGTGAGCATTTTGAGTTACAGTGTCCATTGTTATAAATGACACCTCCCGCATTAAAACAAAAATTATATTGCTTGTATAAAAATTGCATATAATAAAAAAAAAACTACCTGCCAGGAGTGATTACCACCATTAGATATTGCAGGAGGATTTCAAGGCACATCACTGTCCAGTGCTACCTCTACATGGCAGAGTATGCTGGTATTTATTGTGCAATTGGGAAGCCATGCAGCCGTTGGGTGCAATTGGGAAGTTATGCAGCCATTGGGTGCATTTTTAATATTTGTTTTCTGCTTCTGCAGTGTTGGTTCTGTCTATGTTCATAGAATTGCAATTCTTTAGCAGAGAAAACAGTTCCTTTATATTTGTATCATTTGTAACATGGGCACAGGGTTCAAGAATTCGGAAGGTGGCTACTTGGAAGAGAGGTGTAGGTGTGTAGGTTTATGAGGGCAGAGCGGGTGCTCTCCACTTGTACCCCACAGTCATAGTGGCAGATAGACACTTCATGCCTTGGCAGTGTTCTTCACCAAACTTTCTTTTCTTGAATACTTTTCCCTACCACTAAAGGACAGAATTCTCAGTAGACTTCAGATTGATCACCTTCACCAATGTCTCTACAGTTCATGATGGATTAGATATCACTAGGTTTACCTGTGCTCCATATTTGCCTGTCTGTGGACACCCATCCATCACGTTCTATAGATCAGGGGTGTCAAACTCAAATCACATAAGGGGCCGAAATCTGAAACATAGGCTAAGTCGCTGGCCCAACTTTTTATTCATAGTCTTAGAAGACTGTGGGCCACATAAAATGCCCGGACGAGCCGGATTCGTCCCGCGAGCCTTGTGTTTGACACCTGTGCTACTGACCTTCTCTCTCTATGTTCTCTCTATCCCTGGCTTCCTCTCCTAAACCTTGAAGGACTTTGCACCCTCCATCTCTCTTCAGCTCTTGTTAGGTCTTCAGTTTGTATATTCTCAAACAGTCATTCGTTACATAGCATGTAAGGAATAAATGCCCACACAATATGGGTATCATTTAAATCATCCACTCTTCTGCTTCAATAGACCTTTGGTTTGTATCAATGGCACCAGTTTGACATCAATTTGAGATGTTCCTGAGATCCATCAGAATTCATTAGCAGATGTATTTTAATTTCTCCAGACCCCTATTTGATCTGCATTAGGTGGAAATTTTAATATATCTGTATGGTAAGGCAAAACCTGCCTAAACCCTGATAACAACAGCTTTTACTGTATTGCTCTCTTCCATAGACTCAACATTACATTCTTTCAACAGTCACCTGTCCTATGGTAGTTAAATGGTAGCAATATTATTGGCACTTAAGGTTCATCACCTTTCCTTCCTTATGTCCATGGAAGGGGCACATTCATAAAGCCCCAAGAGGAGCACACCCAGGGGAGCCCTACCTTCTTGCCTGACCATCAACTACTTGGTAATCATTTATTGGCAGATTCTCCAAATAAATCAAACCCCTTTCACTGCTCCGATCTTCATTAAACTGTATCACAGGGCACCCACGTCTGCTATCATACTCCGTCCTAACTAGGGCTATCCACCAATCAAAGAGACAGCAAGCCACACAGGGACTCCCTAAATCTATTTTATTGTGTATTTAATGGTGTCCCACTCACACATAATGATTATTTGAATTAAACCTAATTATTGAAACTGTGGCCTTTCATATTGTTAATCAAGAAAGCATGTGGCACAGTGACAACAAGGAAGATTACCTGAAAAAAAGAGGAAGCATGTTGTCACCGTAAACAACGACTGTCATACATATAGTCAGCACCTCTGATAATTAATGCATTACCTCCTCTTTTATATTATCATCATTGTAAAAGTTGAATCATCACTCTTGAAGATTGCAGAATGGATTTAATATAAACCTTTAATACGAAAGGTATGGGAGGAGATCAGTGCATTGTCCTTGATGTCATTTTTAGTGCAATAATTACAAGGGGAGTGAATGAGGTGGCCCTAGTTTTACTGAAGGTGGGGTGCAACTGTAAACATTTCCAAGTAGCTATTTAACATCACTTGAAATATTTGGACTGTGTAGAAGTCATGGATAAATACCATAATTGGGGTACTTTGTGTCAGTAGTGTAATTGTCACTGCAGAGATGTTTATGTTGACAGATTTATGTGATTCGCATTTCCTCACCTATATATATATATATATATATATAGAAAAATCATTAATTGCTTTGCTATCAGGTCACTAAGAATACATTGATTTGGAATAAAGGTTACATTTAGTCTGTGCTGAAAATATCTCACTGCTTGCCGCTCTTGCCTATCCTGCAGAATACGGAGCTGGAATTAGTACTGGCACATACCTACTTTTATTCTTTTTGCAGACTTAAGCCTATTATAATCCTTTAAATTGGTGGACATAGCCAACAGCAAGTCAGAACCCCAATTGAACTAACTTAGGGCTCCTGTTAGCTGAGGATGCTTCAGGGCCCTCAAGCAGTGGCACAATTTGCTCCTCACTATGCCACCCCTGATCCTTTAGCCAATAAACCTCCAGAAAGTTTGCACCCCTCCAACCAGTCCAAATAATTTAGCAGGGATTCCTTGCAGTTCCTTCCTCCTCTCCTCTGCAGCAAAGAGATGAAGGGGTTGTGGATTTGAGGAAGTGGTTAGGGTATTACAGGCCAAGCTATTGGTGGCTAGACCCAAGCACCGGGAAGAAGGTCACATGGTTCACCTATAAGTACCTGTGTTTGTGGATGGCTGCAGATGAGTAACAAACATATTTGCTGGTAAGGTGGGCCAACAGTTCAATCACAAGGGGAGCACATTGTTTTCAATGAGTCACCTGACTCATAGACTTATAGGCCCTGATTTATTAAAGCTTTCCAATGCTGGAGAGGATACACTTTCATCAGTGAATCTGGGTGATCCAGCAAACCTTGAAATGATCTGGTCCAGGATTGAAAACATTTGCTAACAAATAGCAGATGACTTTTAAGAAATCCATGACCAGGGTACAGTATAAGAAGCCATCACTGCTAAACTCACCAAGTATCTCCTCCACCCCCAAGTTGACCTTATACAAATAAAAGACAAATACACTTGTGTTGTAAAAAATTGTCCACAGCAGCCCTTTTATTAACACCATCTTTTTTAACATCATATCTTTTCTTTGATGATAAAACAAGCCCCCCTTTTAACATCACAAACCATTTCAAGTATAACAGGAAAAACACTTCCTATAAGTCCATGAAAGTCACCGAATCCTCCTCCATTATCCAGTTGTCTCCGATCCACAGCCAGGCCCCCAGCCGCTCATACGCCGCCTCGGGGACAAGTGTCATGCAAGGCAAACCTTACCATCCAAAACCCAAACCTTTTTGGGTCCCATCTCCCCTATATTCTCCATTACCCCAACTCTAACTTTCATGGACCCAAAAGAACACGCCTCCCCAGCTGCCATGACAATAGCCCCTCAATCCCACTTAATATTAGGGAGGGAGGGTGGGAATGCACAGTCCCCAGGAAACTTTGAAAATCTGCCCCCCACCCCTCAGTCCCCCTTTTTAAATCCTGTTCTTTTCCCCACCCATAGCCAGCTACCCACCAATCACCAAATCAAATTTTCCCGCACTTTTTTCCCCGCATTTTTTTTTTAACCCCTAGATCTCTGTCTTCCCTACTCCCCCTGGCATGAGGCCCTACGCCAACTTTTCGCTTCAGGCCTGCTTTCCATTTGCTGGATCACCCAGCTTTACAGATAAAACTGTATCCTCTCTAGTTGTGGAGAGATTTAATAAATCAGGCCCATAGTCTTAGATGACGCAAAAGCAGATCCTGCAAAGCTGGAAACAGATCCTGCATAGGTAATGAACAAATTTGGCTCCCATTGCGTTCCAATAAAACAAAAACGCTTTTAGATCATTTATTTCTAACTGATCTCTTACATAAGAAAAAACATAAAAAAAGACAGGACATTCCACTGAAAAATACCCTGCCTTCCTGTGTTCTGTTTCAGGTCAGCCTCATGTCCATACATTCTATAGAGAACACCTGTCCTACACTCATAGGAAAGGTATGAAAATACACAAACGCTATACAAATGATATGCAGATTCTGCCTTTGCACTCAGCACGGTGGAATTTTACTTTTCCCAATCCCCACAGATTTTATGGGTTCTCATTATGCTGGTGAGTTGCTAATTGCACACGTCCTGGCCCAGATCCCACAGCGGATTAGGTAGATATATATGAAGCACACCCAGTGCAAATATGCAGCAACGAATCCAAATATAACTTGTCATTAAATAAACCACAATAGATCTGTCAGCTTGGATAAGCTCTTACATTTACATAATGAAATGAAGGTAGCAACTGGGGAGCCTGTAAGCTACAATTAGCACTAAATAAAATGGTGCGCTGAACAGATTGTCTAAGACAGGCTCTAGAAAATGTAGTATTTGATTGGCCATCTGGGTACGCTGGAACTTGTTAAAAATATTAATGCCAGGATTTGACATAGTACTACAGGGGCCCATTTAGGCCAAAGTGACAGGTTCTGTTGGTGGTCCTATTTAACCTCTACATATCTTTTCTGTCCAACTAGTATGTGACATCAAAGCTCACTACCTGCAAACATGAAATTGCTTTTCTATTCATATTACAATTGAGCGTTGCTTTTGATGATGTACCATTGTAATTGATTGGAGTTACAAATTTTCCTAAAAACCAGACATGCGTTCAGCGGTTCCCCGATGTCATTCATTGATCTGTCATGGCAGGCCAATAAATGACTGATTGGGAACGACCGATTGGGAACGACCACTGTTCACTCCTTTGGAGGAAAGCACAGCTGGGTCCCGCTCACTCGTCCTCCCCTTTCCATAAAACTGAATGATGCTTTGTGTACAGTACTCATTTGTTCTTCTGCCCCTGTAATCTATCACAAAAAAATCAGTTCCAGCAACAGAAATTCTACATTTGTACATAGCCTATGTCACATCTCAAGGTTTAATGAGATGGTCGAGCAAGCCTTTCCTTGTTGGAGCATCATATCAAGATGTTAGATCTATGTGTGGTCCGACTGCCTCTTAGATGGGTATCATTCATTATTAATATTATTATTATTAATTATTATTAATAATATTACGCAGCACTGTACAATAAACAGAGGTTGCAAATGACAGTGACACAGGAGGAGGAGAGGACCCTGCCCCGAAGAGCTTACAATCTGGGAGGTGGGGGAAGTAACACACAAAAGGATTGATATTTGGAAAAAGTTCATTAGACACAATTACAAAGTTCTATACTTTTGTCCTTTTGGACAATTGGAGAAAAGAAAACGAACAGAAAACTGAAGTTCTTGTCCAATCAGAATTCTTTATTCTTTCCATAAAATCAAAAGGTTCCGAGTATGGAAAGGTAAAACTTGTATCAGGGTTTTTTCATGCTGTGTCCCGGCTAGGGAGATTTCTCTTTGCTTCCTAACTTTAGAAGGCAACATGAAATTAGAGAAAAACTCCCAAAAGTAAACACCATTTTTATTTCAGAGATGTCCATGGGACATACACTATATCCCAACTGGAGGGTTTTCCTTCACCTTTTGTTCAGATGGCAACCCAAAATATTGGATTTCCCCTTACTATCTGTCTTGGTGACAATAATTACCAATGATAGGTGGGTGGGGGGCTGGGGGACACAGACAGCAATAAACTTGACATTTCTTGCTCTATTAAAACTAAAAATTGCATATTAGCAATTTACATAAACTTTACGATTCTAGAAAATGGTTGATTGTGTAACAGAGAAATATTAAGGTTGGGCCCACACGTTATTGCCACATGCAAATACACATTACGTTTGTTGGTCTGCAGCGGTGCCATTGATTCTGGATGGCATCCCAATACACCATGTCAATGACTGTGCAATGCCTAGCTTACTACAGACCAACCTGCTACATATAGTTCAGAATGCAAGATGGTGCAAGTAAAAAGGCATTCAGTGTTTGGTATGCTAAATTTTGCCAAGTCAGTAGGAAATGACTAATCAACTTGTTCAACTAGTCTGGTCGCACCGCTCTTGTCAACTGGGTGAACTTTTATATGATGTTATAGGGTAACTTTCTATGTCAGAGAATTTTCCACCCTACATTTACATTTAGCTGGGTATTAAAGTAAAGAAAACAGAGACTGTGGATCTAGGGGACATCCCGTTGCCTCATCGGATCAGGAAGAGATTTTTTTCAAATTGAACCAGGTTTATGCCTTCCTCTGAATTAACTATAAAATTTTTCTGTGATATGTTTATTTTTCTAGTGGTTCAACTTGATAGACTTATGTCTTTTTTCAACGTGACTATCTGTACGGGGTCCCTGTCAGGACTAAGGACAGAGAACCTTCCATACCCCACAGAGGTCATTATATGGTTCCTATCTTGCATTGGTGATCTTTAACAAGCCCGTAACATCCAAATGTAAGTTAAAGGGCTCAACTTTGCTATAATCAATATGCCTTTGGTGCAAAAAGCAATGATCTGCATGGCTCTGTCTCTAAAATTCTACCATTTGACGATGGTTTAACTCTACAGTATCCACCGAATAATAAAATATCACCTCTGGGTGGGCTGATTCATTATAAATACATGCTGAGCTCTTGGATCCTTAAACCCTTTCTGCCTTTGTATGTCACCTTGACATAAGGAGATAAATCGAGAAACACCACCCCTCTCTCCAAGTACGCAGCGAGATGGGGGATGTGATCTGAGGAATAGAAAGAAGGTTAAATAGAGGGGGATGTGAAACCTCTTATAAAGAATCAAGAATAAGGATAAATGAGAGGAAGAGGGTTTGAATGATGGATGAATGTTGTGATATGATTATAGGAAAAGCAACCACACTATGGCCTCCTAAAATGGGGACATTCAAAGAGGAATTTTTAACCCTGACACTTCTATGATAGAGGGCACATGGAACTTATTGGGTGTTGTAGCCAAATGCTGAATTTTGCATTTAACAGGATGCAACTAAGTTTAAATAAAAACATGAAAATGGTTAAAATAACTTGATTTACCTGCAGTTTTGGCTCAGCAATGTAACACAAAGCAGATCTAATGCAACCTCTAAACTGCCATGTGTACGCTCTCTGAAAGTCAAAGGCTTTTGCTAACTTGCATCATTGTGCATTCCAAACATTTGTCAAATGCTGCAAATTACCACCCACCTATATGAGCCCTTACAAAGTATTATTAAAAGAATTTACAGTTGAAAACCATGCTAACTAATTATTGTCTAACACAGTGTTCACCAACCTTTCGGACCTCATGGACCACTAAATGCTCGGAATCCGCACCGCGCATGCACGGGGAGCCGCGTGTCACTCATAGAGAAAGAAACTTCCCCAGAGTAAGGTCATGATCCAGTAACCGGGTTGTGGGTGGGTTGTGTCCATACAGAAAACATGGTCCGCGTCTTTGCCCCCCCTCCCCAAAGGTATCCTTATCCTTATCTGGCCAGAGCCACGAACCACCAAAATGTTCTCACTGACCACCGGTCAGCGACCACTGGTCTAACAAGCCTCCAAGTGCAATTATATTATAGCCAGAATTTTGGCACCATTTGTGTATTTATTTCAGATATGTACAGTAATCCAGTGCAAAACTACTTCTGTGCATTTCCTCTTTGCAGTTTCCTAAAATAAAGACTGGTCATTGCTACCCTCTTTCAACGTGTGCAGGATGACTGGTCTTGTATCTGCCCCTTGTATTATTCTACAGGCAGCCTGTAATTTGTAGACCTGCTGGGTCCCTCCTATGGTTCTGATCAATGCACAAACTATGTGCAATCCAGTGGTGATGCCATTGCTAGGTATGTGGAGCACACAAAATAAATTTATTTAAATTGGGGTTTTTGATAAATATGTTTAAATGTTAAAAGTTTAAGTGCACAGACTTTAGTTCATAAATAAAGTTAATGCAAGTCCATATACTTTAGTCCTTCAACACGGAGGTAAAAACTGTCTGGAATAAACCAAGTTTATACACACCTGTCCTCGTTCCATTGTGGACACCGCCATCTTCCACCACATAAGCACTTGGCAGGTCATTCAGTCCCAGCAGCGACAGGGGAAGCTGGGATGTGCTGGGTATTAAGAGGGGCAATAGGCGTATTGCAGTAAGGAAAATCACCTATACCTTTCTACAATAAGGCCCAGGCTGATCACATGTTTTTAAAATTTAATTTTTTACCTTGTTAAAAGTTATAAAGTGGAAATTATTATACTTTAAATAAAGTATTGTTTTTACCTATTTTTGATTTCAGTTCTGCAGATCCCTTCCAGTTTCTTCAGCCACCTCCTATTGCTTTAGCATAGGTTGCCTACCATTGCTTTGGACTGACGTCTTGAGTCTACACAGCAGGTTGTGACCTCCAGGAGGTGGGGGATACTTATTACCTCGTAACCCAAAGTGCTTGACCAATGGCATTTATGGCAGGATTACCAGGTATTATTTTATTATAAGCTGTAGATTTACAAATATTAAAATCTTCATTTGAAATAATTAACATTATAACACTTATATGAGGGTTTTGATCAACTTCAAGGGTCAGTCCACCAAAATGGACTAGTTTAGCTTTTGGCTGATGTGTGGAAATCTAAAGTGCCTCCAGCACTATAGTAGGGAGGTCTATGGTTGAGTTCCTGAATCTGCTTAGGGGTTATATGGAGTCCTATACTCCCTGGTGGATAATAAATTGACCTATAGTATCCCAGAAGACTGAAATCACATTTGGTTTAATAGAAACAGATTAAGGATATTTTAGGATATGAAAATATGAATATATATATATATATATATATACTGTATATGGAAAATATGGTAGAACATGTTTCATTTACTTTGTTGCAAAAGCATATTTGACTATTTCATCATTCTATATGCTTTTGTTTTCAAAGGTATTTTTGTCACACTTGTATTCTTATCATATAACAGCAGGTTGAGAGAGATATCACAAATGTTCCTTATCATAAGTTTCTTTAAAAGAAAAGTATGGGTGTAACGTATTATCTACAATTTACATCAAACGTGCTCAATGGATAATTACATTCAGCAAGTTTTCTCTTATTATTTGTGTTAAGGAGATGCAGAATGGTAAAATCAATATTCTGACAAATGGACAAATTTATTGAAGGATTAGTAGGTGAAAGGGGTCATGAATTGCAAATTAACTCCAGTGTGCTTGGTCACTGGATAACAGATGCAAGGTAATGCCTTTATGTTATAAGCGGCAATAGACAAAATGCATTGTGCAGTAACCCATAATAATGGAATAAACTTATCAAATCTGATCTGGACTCTTTGACCTTGTTCAACTGCTGATTGTGTTTTTAAAGGGCCAACCTATTTACAACATTTACAATGTAGTTTTTCAGATGCTGAACAAAAAAAGCACTTGAGCTGAATTTCTTTTAATTCTCTGGGACTCTGTTGGGGAGATCTATGTGCTGAGTTCCTGGTTCTGCACACCTCTTCCAGTCAATATGAGGGGTCCGATCTTCTCTGTTAAATTTTATAATGTAGACTTGGGAATTCTTCCAGGGAAATCCTTATTCTGGTAGACCCAAGACATGTAAAGGTCAATAGGCATTTCATATTACCAATGCCTAAAATGATCATTCAGAAGAAAGTGACTACAGGAGTTCCCCAAAGTCCCTCATTAAGGATCCACTGTGTTGGTTAATGACTTCTATTGTATTACTATTGTATAATGGAGCAGCAGGAGTCCTTGCACTCATCCTTCCCAATCATTTTTCTATAGAACCGTATGGGCTGCTTGGCAGAGCTTGTCTGTATAGCGATTGTTATTAAACCGTCACCCAAAATATCAAAGCTCAAAAAACCACAATTAAATGTTTCAAAAGACAATATATTCTTTGTGCATTAATTATTCATTGTTGGGCTGGGTGCACACGTGTAATAATTGTCGTTGGAAAAGAACCTTTTACGATCCTTTCTAACAACAAAAGACTGAACGATACATGAGCAAGCGTTGTACATACAGCGCCGTTGTGCTCTATGGAGAGGGGAGAACGACGGAGCGGCACCACACTGCGCTCTCTCCCCTTCACTTTCATTAAGATCACTCGTCGTCCATGGATCCGCCAGGAAAGTCTGGCAACGAGCTGGCAACGAGCGCTGTACACACCCCAGATTCTCTACCGATATCAGCCCTAAGGTGGTTATTGGACGAGAATCATCTGACGTGTCTACGTAGCCTTAGTGGTTGACTCTGTCCAATATGATCAACTTAACTTCCTAACAGATTCATTTTACTGCATGCAATCTGCTAAGAACTGCATTTTAGCTGAATGCATGCAGCAAAGTCCTGGACATCTACATCCATGATGATAAGACATGGAAAAGAGTGAGCTCAAGATACATACAACCATGGATCAGGACAAAGGGCAGGCCCAGGATATATACACCTGTTATGTTGGTGGATGAATATAAGGCTGGCATTTGATGACCTTCCTTTCTAAAAAAAATCCTAGTTGTTGAGCTGGTATGTTTCTTGAAGCAGTGACCTTGCATAAGTATGCAGGTCGCCAGACTTATTTATGGACCATATTTTTAAAAAGTAAAATCTGATTTTTAGATATCTCCTTTTTTACCCTCAAACCATGAGTACAACTTTAAAATTGCCATGTTCTTACAATCAGTAAGTTTTACTCCCCAGCAATTAGGCTTTACAGCAAATTTGTGATCAGAAGCTTTATTGACTTGAATAATGTACTGATTGCCACAACTAGAAGTAGCATGCATGACCTAATTACCGTATTTTTCGGCGTATAAGACGCACTTTTTCTTCCCCAAAACTGGGGGGGGGG
>NC_092861.1:141576044-141673171 GCF_032062135.1 Pyxicephalus adspersus
TGATCAGAAGGGGAATAATCTTTCAGAATCTTTTTTTTCTAGATTTTCCTCCTTTAAAATTGGGTGCGTCTTATACGCCGAAAAATACGGTACTTCCATTGTGGCTGTGTATGCTATTGGAGATCGGGGCAAAGTTGTAATCATAGTTTTTTTGAAAAAAGAACACCGCCGATCTCCACTATTTCCGAAGAGGATTGCTTCTATCATGTCTGATCGCCAGTTTAATAATATGCCATGGTATCAGTGCTGGTAAAGCAGGGGTGTCAAAATCTGACCCAAATCTGGCTAGCAACGTCCTTTGTTTTGGCCCCCAAAGGAATCCTAAATATGAACTGCAGCTGGCCCACCACTGCATTGAAATAGCGCCGCTACTACATTTCCCGGTATCACTCGTGTCTATAGACCAGCGGGCTCTCTGCCTATGCGTGGCCCCACATTGGACTGTTTTATAGATGCAAATAATGCCGGGAATTTTAGTAGCGGCGTTATTTCAATAAAGAGAAAGTTCAAGCGGTGGGCCACTCATAAGATTTAGCTCCGCATTGGCAGCGTGTGGCATTTCCAGCACTCCCCCTCTGCGTACTTTTCCTTGCTACTCCAAGGCATGGACTTGAATGGTTGGATTTTGATAGAAGAATATTGTAATATTATTGTTAGCGTGAGCAAAAAGGTTACCATTGAAATTTAACTCAGAAGGCAACAAAAAGAGAAAGAGGCATAAGATTTTTTCTTAAATACAATTTAAAAAAAATGTATGCCTCTTTCTATATTATAGGCTTGTTCCAGATTGCATGTGAAGCAAAACCTCTTTGTTTCCACATAAAAATATCTAAAGAGAAGGAAAAACGTCCTCAATTTTTTCAAGGTATGTCCATTAAAATTAAGTTTTTAATTTTGACCCTCTGTGTATTTGAGTTTGACACCCTTGTGGTAAAGAGTAAGATCTTTCATTATTGTGACAATCGTACCAACTGCTTATAGATTGAGCGATCACAAAATTGCAACAATTTTGTTAAAATTACCAGTACTTGTGTGGTGATTGGATGGATCGCCTTTTTTCCAAATGTGCTAGTTGTAAATTATAGGGTTTGCTTATTCTGGGTCATTGAAGCCACGGAACCAGCATCAAAGGCATCCAATGGTATTTCTCTTTCAGGTTTCACTGAAACCTAAGGGCTGAGGACTAATGACAAAATCCACATACTGCATAAATGTTATCTGATAGAGAAAAGGGCAGAGAGCTCATAAGTTACACAATAGTATTAAATAGCAGAGTGACTCCTATCTAAGCTCTCCCTCTAGTGGATTATCCATGCACTTCAGGCTGGACATTGCTTGATAGACACTTTACAAAAACCTTATACAGTAATATTATTATTAAACTGGATTTATATAGCACCAACATATTACGCAGCGCTGTACAAGAAATAGGGGTTGCAAATGACAGACAGATACAGACAATGACACAGGAGGAGGAGAGGACCCTGCCAATAATAATGCAAATGATGTTACTTTTGTTATATTGGTGTTATCATGGTAAGGTGACTGGTGGCTTCTATCCAGGATGTTCTTTTTATGTTTTTGATAGCCATTTGAATGATGCTTTATGTCTGGGACGGCCTTTTGAATTTATGACGGGGAGCTGTTTGGCACCTTCTGTCTGAAATTGTTACCGGTGAGAGATTTCATTACATTATATACAGGGTTTGAAACAGTTTGCTGGAATAGATTCATGGTATAAATGTACTTATATTTATTTAGAATGAAGACGGAGATGCTGTCTGCAATTCCTAATGAGTATGTACTATCATTGGTCTGAAGAAGCATTTGTTCTGCGAAACGCGTCACCTTTTTGAAATACGGTGAAGGGATACTCTATATATATGAATCATTCTGGAACAAAATCTTAAGATGTGCAATGCGTTGTTGTTATATTAATGAAAATGTTTTATTTTCATGTATGTTGGTGTTTTCTAATGTATTTGGAATAATGAATAAAGTTTTTGTATGTTTTTAACTATTACAAGAGAAATATATTGTCTTTTAACATGAATTAATAATTGTTCCTAAACTACTGTGTTTTGGGGGCACTTATGGTTGGGTAAATAAAATTGTCACGGTAGTGGAACTTAGATTATGGTTATGTTAAATGATGTCTAAAATTCAATTCAATGCCAAATTGTCCAAAATGCCACATTTTGACTATTTGATATAAATAATGCAAGGAGATAAAATAAATCAAGATTCTTTTTACTACAAGTAAAAATAATAAAGCAATAACACCTGGTCAAGTATATTTAATGCTACCCCATGGTTTGAATATAGAAGTATAAATAAGGTTCCTGGCAAACCCCAGCTTTGTTTCTTTTCTCATTTACACTTACAAGATTCTTTTTATCCTTTTTAGGATGCAATATTCCTTTACAATGCATAAAATATGAAATAATAAATGAAAAAATTCAAGGGGTGTCCAGGGGCCCTTTACCATTAACACAACACACAGTAGTGCAAGCTGCATGCATTGGTGAAATGCAATGCCATTCATTTTAGGCAATGAGTGCCATCCAACGCTCCTTCTCAGTGCACTAACATGGTTCTGGTGCATTTCCTAAAATGCTGCATGCCTTGCTTTTTTATTGCACGTTGGGCTGCCCATTCAAATTAACTGGCTGCAATAATGCAACAGGTGTGATTCAAGCTGGGGCTTTGGACTTCCTCCTCATTCCCTGTGGACCTATACAATGGTGGACAAAGCCAACAGTGGACCACTGTGCAGAACCGACCAGAGGCAACCCCGCTGTACTGTCTTGAGTCCCCTCTTGGCTGAGAAGGGTACAGGGGCCACAAGCAGCGACACACTTTGCACCTCCCTATATCCACCCCAGTCCCATATCTCTAATAGTACCTTATGGGAGTGAAGATCAGCAGACCCAATGAACTGATGGCTTTGCATGAACATCCCAAAATCTAAATCAAAAAACCATTACCCCAAATAATTCATGTGATAAACACAAGGGAACCCAGGGCAGCAGCTTCTTCACATCAAAAATAATTACCTATCGTCACAGGGCTGTTGTTGGTTTTTGCACTGTATGTGATGATGGAGAAACCATGCAATCAGCAGGAATGAGGAATGGTTTTTAAGGACTGGTAGACCATTCAGGAACCAGTAAAAGCAAGGAATAACATTGGCAGACATGGCCAACAGTGTGTCCTCCCCTGCCAAACTGACCTGGGCTTCAATGGTAGCCCCTTGTGGCTGAGGAGGGTATGGCCCCCGTGCAGCGGCACACTTTACACCTCCTAATTTTCACCCCTCTTTCTTTGCTATACACCCCACCTAGACTAAAACATTTGCCCATACTATATGGGGAAGAGAGCACACAAATGTTCTTGTTTAAAGGCTGACTGGAGGTTGAGCTTTAAGACTAAAGCTACTTATTTACACCAGATGATTCTGCCTTGAAATGAATGATCATGCTTGTCAAATAAATCAATTAGCCAAAGCAGATTGTTGAACAACTGATTATGAATGACCAATGTAACTTCTATGGAGAAGAGCACAGAGCACAAATTTCCATCATTCATTCATCTGTCACTGGAAATGATCATGAAATATAATTCCCAGAAACAATTATCTGACATCCATCAGCCATCTGTACGTGGCTTAAAATGTACCTAAACTCAGAAATGTCACGTTACATAAAAGGGTAGACAACCCTTTTATGAATTAAGTAAAAATTCTGTTCGTTTAGGTCTTTTTGAGGTGCAACACCCTTCTTTCAAAAAAAAAAAAAAAAAGGGTGCAGCGCCACCCCCTAATTCTTGATTGCCTAGGCGATCGGGAATGAATGGGAGCACAAAGCCTTGCCGATCCTCAGGCATGTTCTGCAAAATTCATATCATTACCGCATATTATGATCATATTATCATTACCATTCATATTGTGATTGTTCTGATTATGTCTGTACATAGCTTTAGACTACAATAGAAAAGACCAGTAAACCTCGGAAAGGTTTAGTTAGGACGAAAAAGGGTTTTGTTTTTTTTTTTTTTTGGTTTCTTATCAGTAGCAACATAGAGACAAGCAAAAGATAAATACTAACATTACCTTTATTAAAGAGTTCTCTTGCTAAAGGGTGCAACACCGTCCCCTAACTCTCGATCTCCTAGGCGATCACACTTCCCGGGAGGCGCAAAAGGAGCCTTTTGGTGAAAAGAGAAAATTTTGCCAATCTTACACATGTACATTTTTTCCAACCTACGTCACCCGATCTTGCACCTTGGTCGGGTGACATAGGAAGAAGAACCAGGAAGAAGAGGCGAATATGGCACCACCCGGGATGACACGGGACTCCATGGAAGACACTTCCGGACCAATTGATTGTGCTGCGGGATTGAAGGTAAGTGGGGGTTTTTTGTTTTAGGCACTTTTCACTTTAGTTCCTCTTTAAGGTTCACTTGAACTCTGATATTCCTTACCTCTAGAGCAGGGGTGTCAATCTCTGGCTCGGGGGCCAAATCTGGCCCCCAACATCCTTTTTTTTGGCCCCCAAATGAATCCTAAATATGAATTGAAGCTGGCCCGCTGCTGCATTGAAATAGCGCCGCGACTACAATTCCCGGCATCACTCACGTCTATAGACCAGCGGGTTTTCTGCCTATGTGTGGCCCCGCATTGGACTGTTTTCTTGACCCAGGGAATTATAGTACTGGTGCTATTTCTGTTTCAAGTTTGGCCCGTGACTTTGTCTAAGTTTTTTACAAATTACCAAGCCATTGTCCTGTGTCTTAGTGGCTAGCAAGGCTACTCCCAATGGGAAGAAAAATGACATTTATAATGGAATGGATACAATTTAATGAAATTTTCAGGGCTAATTACTACAGAGATATATACTGTAGTACTCTAACAAATGCTATAATAAAATACTATAGTAAATCCGTAGAAGATTTGCATGCTTACCCTAAGTTAGCCATACATTAAATTACATTTTCAGAACGATAAAGGGTAATTTGATTTTATTAATCACTTTGGATTGCTCGAATTATTAGGATTATTGTCCAGCCTATGGCCAGCCTCAGACCTTCATTTTTAAAAATTCATAAAGCCTGCAGACCAATTCACTGTCTGCTCCTAGGAAAAGCTTTTACCTTTTATGTTTCTAAATTTTATTTCTATCTATTTATTTGGACCAGTGGGGTCCTATGTTCTAGCTCAGCCGGACAGCTGTGAAGTCAGAAGACATAATCCGGGGCGACAGAGGCAAATTGCTGCCCCTACACTACACCTGCTACCCCCTGACCCCTCATAACACCCCCTTTGTACATTTCCTATTCATTGCCCCTTTTCAACCCCAGACAGCTGCATCATCCTCGACAACTGGCCACAAGTACAATTCCTATCCACACACTCAGCTATTCTTTAAACACAACTGCTGTCTGCTGTGGCCCCAACATGCTATGGCTGGATTCCTGCAGAAAAAAGAAAGAAAGAAAAATTAGAAATGTATGATTTAGTCTGTCAGTAGCATAACGCTGCTGTTTTTGTTTTTCTAAGTTTCCCTTTTACAGTTTTTTTATTATCTGTTGATCCTGCTAGTAATTAAATTTTTGTCCATTTCCTTGAATACTTTTCTGCAGTGAAATTGCAAAACTGTGTTGTCACCCTGTGGACAGGATAGTCAAAAGCCAGTGTTCTTCCCAGAAATGTTTTGAGTTGGGTGGGAATAATCTGTAGGTGGGTGGTGGCCACGTATTGTGATCCAACTTTTTAGTAACCACCTAAAAACAGCTGGATGGGTACTGAAAAGTTCCGGGTGGTGCATCCTGATAAAAGGGGCCGGGGAGAACCCTATAAAGCAATATATTGGAACTCTGCTGCAAGTTCTCCTAGCAAAGCCTCTTATACACATCAAGGTGTGTTTGGATAGTAAACTGAAGATTACTGTGATTGGTAACAGGATTTTGAACTTGCTGAAGGCCCCATAGCTTAACCCTCCTTGGAACTCTGGGTTCCATTGGAATGACCGTTTCACAACTAATGGGGAACTCTCATTATCTGACTAAACTAAAACCTAAACTAAAAACAGCAAAAAGAAAAAATTCACTTACCTTCAATCCCGCAGGGCAGTCAGATCCATCCGGGGGTGTCTTGCATCAGGTCCCGCTTCGTCCCGGCATCCGTCCCAAAGCCAGCGATCCGGGTGCCACCATCTTCTTCTCTTCTTCCCGGTTCTTCATCCTACGTCACGTGACGTAGGATGGAAAAAAAACTTGACTTCTGAGTTTAGGTACGCTTTAAGTGCGTCTAATCTTTTCCTCTGGCATGACCCATCTGAATTTTTATACATCCCCGGAGGAAGCAAAACTGTGAAACGCGTTGGTCAAATAGGATTAACCATGAAAAAGAACTCAGTACATCTAATTTTTGGACTTATACTATTATTACTGATGCACACAGAACAAATAGTATTGGATTGTTGATTATCTGTTAGCAAGAGACTATAAAAACTGTAAACTGTACACATGCCCAAGACGAGCACAACCATTTATGTTAGGTGACTATTATCTAACATGTACACTATTATCTAACGATATCCACCATCTTGGATGTGATATCAGCAGGTCCTTTGACACCCCATGGTATTTCCCTTCGCTACCTCACTGGTTGCTATATACAAGATTATATAGGGAGATGGAGCATTGGAGGAGCCATTGCAGAGAGTAATTATTCAGTGGAAAGGTCTAAATGGTGCAAAGAGGAAGGGATGGAGCAGGGGCAATTGCTCTTTCCCAGAGTAGTCAACTTTTGCAAGTAAATAAAAAATAATTAACAGAAAGCAAAAACACAGCAAGTAATCAAATGAAATACCTGCTTTTTCTGTGCTTTCGCTTTCAACATTCATCACTGGAGTGGTATGCTGGGAGTAGTAGTCCAATACAGCAGCAGGTTACATATTGGTGCCTTGTGGTCTGAGCTGTGGCATACTAATCTTATCAAATATATCATATCATTCTTGTTGTGGTTTTATTGTACGATAACCAGATTTTCTGATTAGTGCTTGGTCAGGCTCTGCAGATAAGTGTTGTGTCATATATAACACTTGTTCTCCTATATTACAGCTTACCGTATTTTTTTGAGTATAGGTTGATCTGAATTATAATGAGAAACCAGGAAAAATAGCTGAACTCAAGTATAAGCCTAGAGTAGAAAGTAGCACTTACACCCATCCACATGCAACTGACATTCCAAGTAAGTAATATGTATTACTTCACCGCCCAATGATGGTGGTCAATGACCATTCCTTACCTAAATGCCATAAAGACACTGCCTGATTTATTAAAGCTCTCCAAGGGTGGAGAGGATACATTTTCATCAGTGAAGCTGGGTGATCCAGCAAACCTGGCATGGATTTCCTAAAAGTAATTTGCTATTTGTTAACAAATGTTTTCAATCCTGGACCAGATCTATTCCAGTTTTGCTGGATCACTCAGCTTCACTGATGATCGTGTATCCTCTCCAGCCTTGTAGAGCTTTAATAAATCAGGCCCATTGTATGAATGTCACTGGAAAAAAAAAAATTCGATCATTTGTTCTGTTCTGTGGAGGGGGGATGATGAATGAGCTGTGCTCTACTCCAAAGAATTGCACAGCAGTTATGACCGATGGGTTACCACAGCAGATTGATGAACGACATCAGGGGTCCACTGTACATGTCAGGTTTTTGCCCAACTATTTGTCACTGTTATCTGAAGTGTGTACATAGCTTAACACCTATACACCCCTTCCCTTCTCATATATACAGAGTTCGTAAGACGTGGGAAACTAATCTTCCCACTTTTGTCCCATCCTTCTTACTAGTCCTGTGACCGTTACTGCATCCCCTGGTCCCCATATTGACAGCAGTTTATATTACACATATTGGTAGTTTATGGTAAGCCACCAATCTGCAGCTCCATCACTCAAAGTCCTGTCACTAACAATGCCAGGCAAGGACAAGATATAGTTGGTATCTGCAGCCATCACATATCAGAACCACTGACAAGAAGAGTAACTACATAGCTCAGAATATGGGGGACCGAGGGACACAATAACAGTGAGAGGATTAGTGGGAAGAACCAAACATAAGCCAATGTAAGGGACCAACATATTTTGGCACGTACTCTCATATATATGGTACTCAGCAGATATTGCAAACCCCCCTTGCAAAAGTCATATGTATTCAACACCTTCATGGCACAGCTATAAGGGCAATGCTACACAAAAATTGGGAAAACTTGTCTGTGTTACTACTAATCATGGCATGGGTGGGGATTGTCTGTTCAGCATTTGAATAGGGGTACTTGATGATACTTTCCACCACTATGGCAGAAAAACAATAAGACAATATGACCATACACATACACACATATATATAGTAGGTTCCTCCAGCTTGAATGTTGTTATACAATTTCACATCTAAAGCCTTACGGCTTACTTTGGCCCTGTTCATATTCAAGTGACCCATTTCTCCAGGGTGGACTGGGGCTGTATAAAAATACAGTGGGGTAGTTTGGGGTGTGCAAAATTAAATCTAAGGCTGATCTCTGGTCAAACACTCAATTAAGTTTCTCCTATGCATGGAAACAGTGCTGTCTAGGGACCTGATGAAGCATGTAGGTGAGTATATATTGCTTCCCAAGGTAAGAAAAAACATGCAGAATACATTAGATGGAGGCGGGAGGCTTTAAAGAGACATTGTCATTTTCAGCGTCACCTTCTCCCAGCTTCATAAACAATGCACAGCTTTCATTCGTGCCATATTGCTGCCTTTCCTGGTATTTGCCTAGGGTTGTAACATTTCTGGGAGAGTCAGAGCTGTCAGAGCCTGCAGCGCTTATCCCGCCACCCATCTTTGAAGTCAGTTTTCTTGCAATTTGCAATCAAAAGGCTGACCCTGCACCGACCCCGGATCAGAATACTGTAAATGAAGCAGTCATGTGAACACCAGAATGTACACGTTATAAACTCACTGTGGGTGCACATGCCTAAAGCACTGAATGCACATGTGTAGGAACTTGACATATTAGAGAACATAATAATAGGGACAGCTGCTGGCTTGTTGCTATTACAGGTGATAAGGAGGACAGACAGCAGTAGAATACAGCAAAATGCAGACTGTGAATGAATATTTTGAGCTTCATAAAGCATAATAAATTCACTGGACTTTATTGCTAAAAAAAATAACGCTAATAGTTTAAAAGTGTGTTCATATTTTGCAGCCTTATGGTCTTCAGATGTGTTCACCTGGTTTTTATGCCAGCAAAACACCTCCTTTACTAGGGTGACAATGCTCACTCACTGTGCTTTATACAGAAGCAATGCTGGCACAGTACTGATGTGAGTATGATAAGACTACCCTTCCATTTTCCTCTTTTAAACAGGGGAGAGGGGCTCTGTAGTCTGATTATACTGCCTGTCCTAGCCCGACAACAGCATTGAATTTCTGGTATAACAAGTAATTGTTAACTGAACGCTATACACTTTGCAGAAGGCCAAGGACTAGGCACAGCAACTGCTTGCGATCTCCCTGCAGCTGATGTCTCCCCTATTACTGACCTTGCTTTGTTTTATGGAGGCAGCCATCTTGGTAGAGGCAGGGCATTGCTTCCCCATGAAAGATCCTCCAACCAGGAGAACAGCGAATTGTACAGTAGGGACTAGTATTCAGAAGCAGAAATGCCTTAGATGATCTCATACTGCAGATTTGCAACTATGAAAATACAGAAAATAAGTACCTAGGCACCATAGGCCTAATTAATGGAAGCTCTCCAAGGCTGGTGAGGATACACTTTCATCAGTGAAGCTGGGTGATCCAGCAAACGTTAAGTGAATCTGGTAAAGGATTGAAAACATTTGCTAGCAAATAACTTCTTTCCAGGTTTGCTGAATCACCCTGCTTCACTGATGAAAGTGTATCCTCTCCAGCCTGAAATAGCATTAATAAATCAGGCCTATAGTAGTAAGTTAGTTACTATTATTTAGGAGGAATTTAGGAGAGAAAGTGAATATTTGAGGTTATCACCTGGGCACAATTCACATAAATGTTCTTCACTTTTTGAAGTCAATTCCACTTCAACAGACCAAGACAATAGGAGAAATTCAACCTTGGGGTTTAAATGTACTTTAAAATATATGCTGACCGTATGTTTTCAGATGAGCAGACTCCTAGCTTGCAGTGACACAAGAGGGAATTTCAGTTGATCCAATGCCAGGTGATTACAGGTATTTGCAGGGCAGGATGACCTGGCATACAGAATCTATGCTAGGATGAAAGTTGGAGGCTCTATAAAGATAGGCTGTGCCCTAAGTGCTTATCAATATGGCAAAATGTCACCTGAGCCTGGATTGTGATTGATATCTTTTTAATTTATTGCCTTTGTGAGTGAATGTAGGGACTAGGAGTCAGAGACTGAGATAATGTCAACATGACCTTTGATAAGCAATCCTTGAAAATGCTAATAAAGATTTATTGGAAAGAAAAACAATATTGGTACAGTATTTGCACCAGAATTTTTTTTTTTTCCTGGGTGGGAAGAAGCTGTAGGAAGGCGGTGGCCCCTGTATTGTAACTTTTCAGTAAGCACCCAAAATCAGATGGGTTGTCATTCCGGTATCCTTCTTTGGCAGTGGGAGAAGCGCTGGATGCCGCCATCTTCTTCTGGGTTCTTATCCGCATGTCACCCAATCGCACAGTGTGCAGTAGATAAGGGGAAGTGCCAATCCTACAGCGCATGTGAGAGATCAGCATTTGTGTTTTTTATTCCTAATAAAGAAAAGGCTCCTTCTGCGCTTCCCTGATATCAGATATGGGCAGAAAGTGCAGCAAGTCACCCGGGACACGTGACGTAGATATTCCAGGTCACTCAGCAGCAATCGCCGCAGTGATCAAGACAGAAAGGGGCCGTTTTAAAAAAAAAAAAAATTCATTATTACACTAAAAAAATAAAAAAAAAAAAATACATTTATACTTCATATAAAAGTGTTGTCTTCCCTTTTATGTAAAGTATAAATTTTGTGCTCTGCTGTGGTTTTGCATGGTATAAGCAGTTGAGTTAGGAAAAACCCTCATTCAATTAAATGTGCTATCCAACACATCACAATTGTCCAAAATCACAGTCATAGTGCAAAACTATAGTCTCCTAAAAGAGCTGTTTGGGGGGCACCCAGGGGGGGGGGGGGTGAATAGGGTAGCAAATTAATCAGACAGTTACAAGTTACAAATAAAATTCAGTCTTGTTTGCATACTCATAACAGACATTACATTTACATCACATACACTCTAGTGTATTTATAAGGCATTACAGATTGAAAGCTTCTAGAATGGAAACTTTACATACATAAAAAAAAAAAAAAAAAAAAAAAAAACGATTCTAAAAGATTGTCTGTTCAGTCAAACAAAAAACGTTTCTGTATTTACTACAGAATTCTCACATTCAGGACTCACAATATTGACACAATATGTAAACCATGCTGCAGATGTTTGTAACAATCCAATGAGTTAACTGGCACTACCATTCAAAAAGGTATATATTAATTTTGATAAATAACTTCTGCCAATCATTCTAGTATAAAAATAACAGAAACTCCTGGGAATATCTTGTATCTCTTAGCGCATCCCAAGTATCTGTCGGCTTTTGAGCTGATAGTTCTTCTCCAACTCGCACAGGGCATGGGCACGCATATTGGCAGCTTGCAGGCGCTGCTTTAACTCCGTGCACTTCTCCTGCGTGGAGGCCGGTTTGCCTCCACTACGGTTCTCTTTACTTTCAGTCCCAAAATGGCCATTGTTCCTGCTCCTTATTGAGGATCCAGAAGCTGGAAAAAGAAAAAGTGATAGTGTTGTATAAATTAAATTTTGCCTAACCCCCAAATACAATTATAAGATGTAATATAAGTCACATTGGGCAGCTGAATATTAAACACTGCTCAGATAAGTGGCTTGTAGTATCATAAAAGTTAGGTGTAAAATGGGTCTAAAAACCAACCTACAAAAGTTTAGTTCTCCTTTACTAAAGATATACTCCTCTTTTATATATTACAAGAAAATCTTCTTGTAATCTGGTTGCAGACTAGCTCTGAAGTATTATAGTATGTAGCCCAAATAAAAACTGAACTCAACTTTTAAGGGTTTTCCGATTTTAACCTGAAAATGTAACTAACTAATTTGGAAAAAAAAAAAGTGTGATTTTGACTAAAAGCTAATGACAATTATCTAGGTAATAAAACTCAGTATTTTTTTTTTTCTTTTAAATTGAAACGGTGCAGAAATTTTAAAATCCTTGTCTACAATTTTTGGACCAATTTTAATTTTATAAAACCATTATCTCCAACTGAATATCAATGGTTTATTATAAGACCACAGATATTGAACTTTCATACCTTTTACCTGCTCTAGTCCAGTCACAGTAGAATAAAAGGCAACAGATAAGAAAATAATTTATTTAAAAAAATAAAACAACCTGAATTAGTAGAAGGATAAAAACTGCATAACATACAATTATAACACACACAAAAAAAAAAAAAAAAACTAAAACTGGCAATTCCGCAAATCTAATAACGCTTCCAGAGGCTTTCTGTTCACTCTCGTACCTATCCCATTTTCCATAGCTGCTCCATAGATGCGCTGCTCCTTCAGCAAATTGAAGTTCTTCATCAAGTTTTCAGCCCTACGGTGATAGAAAATAGTGTACAAAATCATTATGATCCCCCATCATGCCTATCTGTGTTTACATTTTTCCAGCCTACTAGTGCTAAATTTATCAGGCTCATTTATTAAAGCAATTAAAGCCGTTCTTGCTTTTGATTAAAAGAAAAAGACAGTGGACATGAGCTTGTTACCACCAAATGGCATTGAAATCTTCTGCAGCCTAGCTGGGCATACCACCTGGCACATTTCAGTAGGCACCCGGCTGTTTTTGGGTGGGTACCAAAGAGTTACAGCACAATACAGGGGTACCACCCATCTACAATTTCTTCCCAGCTAGCAGAAAAAAGTCAGGTTAAATACAGAAACTACAGTGCAAGCACCCTGTATGACGGTCATTGCTAACAAAATATGACAAAACATTGACTTCCAGCAATCCAACTGGACTTGGCTTCACCTTGCCCATACTTTCTGTACATCTTCCATTTAGGTTGGATTTTTTTTTTAATCACATCAACCTACCGTGAGAGTTTATCTTCGGCTAGCCTCTCCCGTACACACAACTCTCTTTCGCGATCTGAAAATAAATAAAAAACATGAGACAACAGTTGTAATTAGGAACACAATAGGGTGCTCACATCTTAAATGTAAATACCTTTGATTCTACATTTACAATCTCTCTAATTGTACTGCCTAAAGGCAAGTGTTTAAAATGTTTTTAAGGATATAAGTGATGAACCGGAATTTGAGGTCATTGAGGGCTGCAATAGCCCCATCTCATGTTTGCAATGGTAGAAAGAATGTTGGAACTGTCCAGAGAGAGTCTCCAAGGTTTATCAGCTACGGAAGCTGGGAAAATGTGAAATTGTAAGATGAGATATAGAGAATAGCAAAGCTAAAAACAAAGAAATTAAAAAAATTAGAAGACAAATATAGTACAGTAAAGTTTTAAAGAGGCTCCATTCACCTAACAGCTAGGAGCATTACCCTTGCTTCTCCAGGGGCAATAGCCAGGGCACAGAAAGCCACTTTGACCTTTTAAAAGCTGTACATGTCAAATTAGTAATCAAACATTTGACAAATCACTCCATAGAGACACATTAAGGAAAGGGCTGTCAGAAACCACAGCAAGATCTTACTCTGTGAGTCAATAAATACCAATATTATAATCAAACCATATTTATATAGCACCAACATATTATGCATCCCTGTATATTAAATAGGGGTTGCAAATGACAGACAGTGACACAGGAGGAGGAGAGACAGAAAAAGACAGTAGGCAAGTTTGAAACGATGGGTTTTGAGTGCTCATTTTAAATGAGCAGAAAGTAGGAGCAAGCCGAATAGGACGAAAAGATTATTCCAGAGAGTTGGGGCAGCTCTAGAAAAGTCTTAGAGCCTTGCGTGTGATGAGGTTATGAGTGAGGAAGTCATTAGTAGGTCATTGGAGGAGCAAAGAGAGCGGCTAGGGGAGTATTTTTCTATCAGGTCAGAAAGGTAAGTGGGACAAAGACTCTGGAGGGATTTGAAGGCAAAGCACAGGAGCTTTAATTTGATTCTAAGGTGAATAAGAAATGGAAGCAATTTTCCAGAGGTCTAGGAAATTATGTGCCTTACCTATATCTAAAGCCCAAATCCTTTTCTTAAATAAGAACCACGATCAAAGGACATGAAGAGACTCAAATACATTAAACTGCAAAAGAATCATTTGTTAGAGAACATGAACTTACGCTCAAGCCGCTCCTCTCTCTCCTTCAGCGCCTTTTCTCGTGCCAACAATTGCTGTTCCTTCAATCTAAAATCTGAATGTGTGGGCTCAGGAAGGGGCACCCGCTCCTGTTCTGCAGATTTCCTGACTCGCCTCTCAGCTATTCGGTTTTGTTCTTCCAGCACAGTGGCCACCAACAGAGAACTCTGCAGGATTTCTTCAATGTGAGGTCTTAGATAGTCCTGCCAGACACCAAAGCAAATGTGAAAAATTCACAAATGTCTAACAGTTTATGAAAGGCTTCTTAGAACTAAAGTTAATTTCAAGTCAACCGATACAAATAAACACTTTGCCATTTTAGATTAGATAAAAGTAATCATGTGACTGCCAAGTTTGGCCAAAGATTAGGACTTACTCAGCAGTTTTCAGATATAGCATAGGGCTGGTAGCTCTAGACTCGGTTCAAAAAGGGAAATCACCAGATCAGCTATTTTCTGCTACTCCCTACTGGGCAATGATAGTATAACAGTAACAGAATCTCTTTTATAGAATTATTTTCCCAGGTTATGTATGGTTTTTCGTCAGGAAGTTTCACATTTGTGATCAGCTAATTGCACAAAATACCAGACTACTTCCTGTACCTCTCAGGTGCCCTATGATATATAAAGTAACTTCAATTAAAAAGTTACCACTTCAGCCTTCACCAATGTCAGTGATGGGTCAATAAAATCAGGGTATTGACGTCAATGTCATTTTAGAACAAATTCCCATCCCATCATTTCATGCAAAGTTGACAACTCACTTTCAGGTTCAACATTTGTGTAATAATTTGGTTAAGTTCTTCTGAGTAGCGATATGGGATCCGGCGAAACTTCCCTATTTTGATCTTTTCTGCCAATTCTTTCTGATTATAAGCTGTAAAAGGTGGCCTAAGGGGGAAAAAAAAAAAGCTGGTTATATATTGAACCATGTGAACAGTAAAGCTTTGTACTGATGCCAATACTTACAAGCAGATACCTTGTCCTAGGTAGGTGTAAAGATGTAACACTGACAGATTCTCTTTGAATAACCAAAGAGAACGTTAAAATATTGGTAAAGGTACACACCACCCGCTACCTTATAAAACACATAGGCACAGGTTTAATTTTAACATTACATTAATATTTTCATTTTTTAACACAATGGGGATCTAGCATTGAATTTTCCCAGCCTCCGCTAAGAACAAGCTTTAAACTACACCCGTCACAAGAAAATGATGGAGGTGATCATAGTGTTTCAATGCCAATACAGACCAAGGAGGCACAGATCAGATTTACAGCCTAATCCAAGCTTCTCTACACATGCAATATTACTTACGAGAGAGCACAGAGTTCATACAGAAGACAGCCCAATGACCATATATCAGATTTCTCATTGTAAGACATTCTATTCATCTGCTCCTAGATCATAAAAGAATAAACAGATTAATATTACATTTACACAAAGAACACAGGCAACACTTGATAACTTCTTTCAAAACCTTAAGATAAAAAGTTGCAAGCAAGTACATCCTTATTGCAGAGGGGGACAGGTGATATCCCTGCAAAAAATATGTGCAAGATACAACTTTTTTTTTAGTTACATTCACCCGTTCCCACACTTCTTCCAGGTTACAGATCTTCAGCCATCATGATTGGTCAGGCCAGGATGACATTTACTTGGCCCCTTGGGGGATGTTGGGATACATCCTGGTATTCTGCATCAAGCTGCCATATGCACAGGTAAGGTTGCAGGCAGATAAGTATACTTAATGCAGAAGAGATCCCGCCTGTCTCCACAGTAGTAAATATCCTGCCTGCTCTCAATTTTATTTGTGACCCTATTTCCACTTTAAGTGATAATATCCAATAATAAAATGTAGCCAAAATGGGCACAACACACTGAGGATGCTATGTAAAAGGTTCAAAAGTTTTAGGAGCAAATATTTAGAGAAGACAAATGCTGCAGGTACAACAACATCACATGCTAATCCTACCAACCAACCACTCTGAATAAGCAGTAAACTTGCTTAAAGCGCAAAAAAGGAACGCTTGTACCTAAAAGTGAAGTGTAAGCTCTTCAGGGCAGGGTGCTCTCCTCCTCCTGTGTCACTATCAGTCATCTGCAGCTCCTATTTATTGTACAGCGCTGCCTAATATGTTGGCACTACCAAGGGGTGCTGAGAAGTCTCAGGGGGAATATGTTGAATAAATGTGATTTCATAACTCTGGCTCTGTTCTTTCTGGACAAAGCCAGGAACTTCTCAGCACCTCCTCGTATATAAATACTGAATAATAAAATATTAATAAACTATAACTAAAACATTTGCAGATAGAGATCCCTATACCCCTATAGGAGGGAAAGGGACCAAGCTTTAGAATATTTGCTTTCCTTTGTCATAATGGTAGGTTAAAGGTTTTCTTTTTTGACCTTTTTGATATACCACATTGAATAGGTGTCTTTATCCAAGAAACCATTAGCTTGCATAATGGCAGTTGTGACTTAAAGCCGTAAATACTTACCGGGGACATGTAGTAAGGAGTACCAACAAATGTTTTAGCAAAACTGGTATCATGGTGCAATATCCGGGCCAAACCAAAGTCTCCCAGTTTCACATTCCTCTTGGCATCCAGAAATATGTTGGCCGGTTTCAGGTCTCTGTGGAGAACAGTGTGACCCCCATCACTCCTTCTGTGGCAGTCTTTTAATGCCAAGGCAAGCTGAACAAATACACGCAAGATGAAGTCTTCTTCTAGGTATTGCCTGAATAGAAAAGACCGCATGAAATTAACAACAGAGTATGACTTCAAAGAATGTGCACAAAATGTAGAATTGCAAAACATTTTGTCTACTACCATCCCCAAGGAGAATAGTCTGTATCTCAAACTCACCCACAGAGCATTTCCAAAATGTGTTGGGGTATATTGGAAGACATTACAGTACTTTGAACAAGTGATTTCTTACCAATGGGGTGGGGGCGAGAGGGGAAAAGTCTTTAGAATTCAGTGTTCTCCCCAGCCCCTTTTAGCTGGGTGCACCAGCCATCATTTTTCAGTAAGCACCCGGCTGTTTACTGCAGAGTTGGCTCACAATACAGGGGCTGTCACCCGTCTACAGCTTCTTCCCACCCAGGTTAAAAAAAAAAAAAAATTATGTGTGGGTTATACCCTGGATTTAGAAGATCAGGTTGTCCCAGTAGGCCAGAATAAAGCTAAACTTCAGAATCAGTCCACAAAAAATAATCCTTCCTATAAGATTTTATGGTGGAGGTGTTAGTGGGGGACTAGGTCTCCTTAGCAATGAAGCCAAAAACATATTCAGCACTCTGGGTAACCAGGCTATAGATTTGTATTTATAAACCATTGACTAGGTGAGCTTTGTACTCAAGTTACACTATAATTCAGAATCGTAATATGACAATACCTCTCCTTGGTGCATTTGGCAATAAGGCTGGCCAGATCCCCTCCCTCACAATACTCCATCACAATATACAGAGTTGTATTCGTCCGATCAATTATACGGTCAAAATAACGAACAATATTTGGATGTTTTAATTCCCGTAACAAGTTGACTTCTGAGACCAGCATCTGCTTCTCAGCCTCGCTCATTGTGCCATAGTCCAGCTCTTTCCATACCAAGATCTGTAGAAGAAAAAAAAAATATATATATATATATGCCATTCAACAAGAATTATATGAGACACATCTGTATATCAGTAAAGTGATATTCACAAATCATAAAGAGGATTCTAGACAAGGTTGGGCGATTTGCAGCATGATAACAGCCTACGCAACATTGTGCATTGAAATGTATTGCCGCCATTGTCCTGTTAATTGCAGAGCCACCAAACATACTATTTTACCAAAATTGCTGCAGAAGCCAGGATGACCTGTGGAGCTAGATTGTAAGCTCTTCTGGCCAGGGTCCTCCCCTCCTCCTGTGTCACTGTCTGTCATTTGCAACCCATATTTAATATACAGCGCTGCATAATATGTTGGCACTTTATAACTCCTGTACAATATTAATAACATGACCCAAAAAGGGTAAATACCTTATTTTGGTTTGTTTTAATAACTTGTCTTCAACTGTGCCAAACTCCAATTTTTTTTTTTTTTAAAAGTCTCATACTGGAGCTTTAACACAACAAGCATTAGAAGCTGCAGCAGGCATCTTAAGCCACCTCATTTTGTGACTAATAGACTACAATGATCATCTCTACATGGTTTAACCCAGTGTTGATATATATATACCCATCCTAATCCTAGCAACCAATATACTTGCCAGAATCCATAAGCACAATGGGGGGGCATTTTAGATGCCAATGCCACTTCCTAGTACAGTGTTCTCCCCAGCCCCTTTTAGCTGGGCGTACCACCCGGTAGTTTTTAGTACCCACCCGGCTGTTTTTGGGTGGTTACTGATAAGTTGGATCACAATACAGGGGTTGCCACCCACCTACAATTTCCTCCCGCCCAACCTAAAAAAGTCTGGCCTGAACAGCAGCTTATGGCCCATATGGGTGCCAACACCAGTCAACATATTGGGGATGAGAATGTAAACAATCTAAAAAATCTACTGGAAACAAAACCAGACTATAAAACAATGTGGCATGACAAACATTATATGAGCCCCCCTCCTCCTAGATTGTAAGCTCATCGGGGCAGGATCCCTTCCTCCTCCTGTGTCACTGTCTGGCATTTGCATCCCCTAATTATTGTACAGTGCTGGGTAATATGTTGGCGCTATATAAGCCTCTTTGAGGGATTTCCTGTCTGTGTGTCCCCAATACACTGCCAACAAGGTAATCATTGAACCAGCTTCCTAATGGTGACAACAATGGACCGTGTCCATGTAATCTGCATTAACATTCTCTCTAGCCCCTTTTAGCTGGGCGCACCACCCGGCACTTTTTGCAGCAAGCACTGAAGAGTTGGTCACATTACAGGGGCTGCCACTTGTCTATGATTTTGGGATCAGCACTGAATATGGTGCTTGTAGTTCGCCCAGTGGCACACATTAGTCGAACTGATGGCCTGATATCTTTTTCCACCCATGTGACATGATAATGAATGAGGACCTTCAGGGTTTACCCATTTTGTAAATGACATCAAAGCCAATGATCTTTTAGGATGAGAATTGTACATATTGTTCAGAAGGACCTTCTATACTGGTTTAATGGAGGGCCAATTAATTCCTATACATTTCAGTCTACAAGTTTAGTTTTTTATCCCTCTGGAACCTTTACCATCATTTCTCAGCTCTCAATGAACACCCGCAAGGCTAATTTATTGGGGCCAGGGGGAATAAAACTTAAAGCGTACCTGAACTCAGAATTTTTACTTTGCATAGAGGTGCAAACTGCTCATTACTTCAGGAACCTCTAGCAAACCTCTGGAGGAACCCTGGATAACAATTACCAGTCTACAATTCATGAAAATATATTTTGGAATCTTTAACCATTGGTTGATCCAGCAGCAGAGAGATGCCACCTAGGGTCATGGGGTCTGTGCAGGATCAGCCATCAAACACGATGAATACCCAATGCCCCCCGCTATAGATGGGAGATTATCAGCCCTAAGATAAAAGCAGAGGAAGCCAATAATAGGCACCCATCATACCCATAGACCCTAATGGTGCCAGGGGGTCAGAGGTCCCCATCATGAAGACAAGGGTATAGCACCCATCACCTTATCTTCACCCCCATCTCATTTATCTTTATATAACATTTTTTTGCAGAATTTGCACCCTTATTAATCTATTACCCCCCCCCATTCCCCCAGCACCCCATTGGCTATAAGTGGCTGATAAACACATTAGCACAGCGCCCCCTGGTGTTCACAGCCATTACCATTACAGCTGTGCAAAGCAAATTCAGTTTTTAGCAGCTTTTACGAATTACCCGACCGATTCAACATTCACAGCCGTATCATCTTTGCAGGCACTCTTACCTTCCCGTCCGCCCTCCGGCGAATCTTCTGACACTTTCCATAAGACCCGGACCCTATGGTGTACAGTACATCGTAATCCTCCACCCGGGATGGCATCTTTCCTCTGGCCGCACACTTCCTACACACCCGTTCACCGCTCCACGGTGGTATTCAGGCCTCCGGTAACCCTGACACCGTGATAGAACTCTCTAAATAACGCAAACGATTTGAACGACGTGCTCTCGGCGTTCGCGGTACTGATTGGCTGCAGGCGGCATGCAGCTCGTCAGTCTATTGGCTCAGGTTTCCAACCCAATCCCGTTCGCTGATTGGCAGATGCGACGCAGCTGTTGTTGTGAACGTAACTGGAGGAAGAGGCGGGGCCGAGGACATGTTTCCAAGCAGCAGACGCGGCGCGAAAGAGGCGCGCGTGGATTGAAACGAAAATTGTCGCCGCTGCGGGTCACGTGACAAAGCCTATCTGTTGCCTGGAAACAGAGGCAGCCTGTTCCCGGAAGTGATGTTGCTGCATGATGGGTAGGAGTGAGGCTCATATTCCTCAATGTGGTTGTCATGGACACAGAGTTCCATATCAGTTTGATTAATGAGATTCTGTATGGTCAGACTGTTAATGAGAAGCTTCATTATAAATATCTTAATAAACTTCCCTGGTCAGTGTTTATAGTTCTCAACAACCTCCAACCTTATGAGTATGCACAACAGCATTATTATTATTAAACAATATTTATATAGCGCCAACATATTCCGCAGACAGACAGATACACAGGAGGAGGAGAGGACCCTGCCCCAAAGAGTTTATAATCTAAGAGGTGGGCGAAGCAGCACACAATAGGTATCAAATAACATTCTAAAAGAGATAGAAACCTTTGTTCTGGCACTTCCTGTTATGGGGTGACAACTGTCTCAAAAAGGTACTTCCCTGTTGTCACTCTGCTACATACACCCTACCTTGTGTCTACAAGCCGCAGTGCCCACATGTATATCCTAGGTGATCCAGCAAACCTGGACTGGATCTGGTCCCGGATTAGAAACATTTGCCAACTAAAATAATGGGCAGCATGGTGGCTCGGTGGTTAGCACTCTGGCCTTTGCAGCGCTAGGTCCCAGGTTTGAATCTCAGCCGGGACACTATCTGCATGGAGTTTGTGTGGGTTTTACTCTGGCTTCCTCCCACATCCCAAAAACATGCAGTTAGGTCAATTGGCTTCCCCCAAATTGCCTTTAGACCGTATTAATGACATATGGCTATTGTAGGGACATAGATTGTGAGCCCCTTTGAGGGACAGCTAGTGACATGACTATAGACTTTGTACAGCGCTGCGTAATATGATGGCGCTATATAAATACTAATAATATCAAATGATTTTTAGGAAATCAATTCCAGGTTTGCTGGATTACCCAATCTGTTTAAGTCTTAGAAAGCTTTAATAAATCAGACCTATTGTGTCTCGCTTCCATCCCAAATCCCCGATATATAGAGATTCCCCTTCATTTTAATGATGGTTGTGTAGTTTGCTCAGGGTCTGTTCTGAGGTACAAAAACTCAGCAGAACTGAGATATAAAAAAAAGTAAACAAAGTTTAATGGAAGACAAAGCATGGTGATTGTTATTGATATGCACACAATATAACACACTAAATGTCATCCGGATACAGGTTCAATCTTCTTCATAGAGAAACTGTCACGGTGCAGATGGAAGGTCCCTGAAATAGAAGAGGCAAACCAGTCATAAGGGGAGCAGCCAATCAGATGAGTTTAAAAGCAGGTATAGAGTGAAAGTTTATATTATTATTATTATTATTATTATTAATATTAATAATAATACACAGGAATTATATTGCTCCAACATATTGCACAGTGCTGTACATTAAATAGGGGTTGCAAATGACAGGAGGGTCCTCTCCTCCTCCTGCGTCACTGTCTGTATCTGTCTGTCAGTTGCAACTCTTATTAAATATATAGCGCTGTGTAATATGTTGGTGCTAAAAAAATACTGTTTAATATTAATATTAATAATAATAATAGTATTATTATGGTGGGAAGATATCCATCCATCTATCTTGGAGAATGATCCAAGATGGATGGATATCTGAGAGTCTGATGATATCTCACTATGGATCTGACTTATTAAATTTCTCGGAGAAGATAGCCTATCATAGGAGAACCTGGGTGATCCAGCAAACCTGGAAAATATATATTTAAAGAGCATTGTTCTTAGCTGGCAAATGCTTTAAATAGTGGACCAGATCTTTTCCAGGTTTGCTGGATCACCCAGGTTCATCTAAGATGTCTATCAGTCTTGCAGAGCTTTCATAAATCAGGCCCTATATGTCCATTTTAGGTATTTCAGGTCCTTGCTCTGACCCTTTTAATGTGTGTGCAGTCACTGGCATCTTATGCCGGTCTTTTTCCAGAGTCTTCCATTGGTTGTTCACTGGTATATTCACTCTGGAGTTTTATCAACCCACCACCTGGTTCTGTTTATGGCACGTCTATGTTCATGTTCCCTAGTCTTGGAGAGCTTTAATAAATCCAGCCTGCTATAATATATTTACATTTATATTTTGCTTATATTTTCACTGTGAATAATATCTAGTGACCACATCTCAGCAATTTATTTGTAGCACTGTCACCCTTTCCTGCAAGCTATGGAACAAATTGCCATAGCCACTATATTGCTAAAGTGTGCAAACTGTGCCTGTAGAAAAAAAGTAAATTGTATAGAAGGCTGTATTTTTTTAATAAAAAGAAATATTGCAGTTTTTTTAGAGGAGTTAAAGCATAAAAAGTTGTCCTCACAAACTTGTACAACTGCTGCTGTAGTTCTTAAAATGTCCTGTAGATGGCAGCACTAACAAATCTTGTTCATGTGAGTGAAACTCATTTATGATCATTTAGTGAAGATTTGATCATTACAGCAATCTTGTGTAACAGTTACAACTATTTTTTAGAATGTCAAACTGTAAAATGATGTTTTGTTTCCCATGAATGACTGGCTTTACTTCTAACATAGGACATATCCAGGACACAAGGTATCCAGAGTGCCTATAGAGAATTACACCTAGTTAGCAGGGAGCTTTGGACACTACAACTGACAGCCAGCCATGTGAAAAGATAATAAAGGTATGTTATCTGGCACATTCAGTGAACATTGTTTTTTTAAAAATGCATGTTTTTACATATGTGCATCTTAAATTGAATCACATACATTGCAATGCCTTAGGTTCATTTAAAGCAGGGGTGTCAAACTCAAATACACAGTGGACCAAAAACATAGACAAAGTCTCAGGCCAAACTTGAAACTGAAATAGCACCGCTACTACAATTCCCTGCGTCTATTAAACAGTCCAATGCGGGGCCACACATAGTCAGAGAGGCCGCTGGTCTATAGATGCGAGTGATGCCAGGAATTGTAGTAGCGGCGCTATTTCAATGCAGTGGCGGGGCAGCTGGAATTTATGTTTAGGATTCCTTTGGGGCCCACAAAAAAAGGACGTTGTTGGCCAGATTTGTCCCACGGGCCAGAGTTTGAAACCCCCGATTTAAAGCATAGCTAAACCCAAAGCGAAAAAATAACAGCTTAAAAGTCTTTAGATGGTATGACTGCTTCGGCTCTGTGATTGGGTTTTTAGATCCTTTATTTTCACATGGTGATTCTACAAGGTTCCATTTCCTGTCCTGGGGTGACGACGCTCACTCACTGTACTATATTTATAGAGAAGTAGCATTGCAATATTAGGAGAAGTGTTAGGACAACAGACCCGCCATCTTGATTGGCCAGGCTGATGTAAGGCTACGATAATCGCCTCAAGGCTGATATCGGACAAGAATCTGGCCGTCCTGGCGGATGGTAATGAAAGTGAAGGGGAGAAAGCGCAGCGGGTGCAGCTCCATCATTCTCCCCACTCCCCTCTCCATGGAGCAGAATTGCGCTGTATGTACAGCACTCGTTCAGTCTTTTGTTGTTGGAAAGGATCGTGAAAGATCCTTTCCAACATCAATTATTGCACGTCTGTACATAGTCTTACTCCTGTGCAGGCAAAGTTCATTCAGTCCTTGGCCCCCAGCAAAGGATGCTGGGATTTCTAGGGAAATTTATAGCTGCACATGCACAGCTCAGCTAAATTTGACAGCTAGGCGTTGATCAGACAGAAAAATACTAATTGCAGAAGACTAAAGTTCCACTTTCCACATAAATCTGGCACCAGGCAGGTCCTTATTGCAAAAAGGGACAATATTAGTATTGTTAATTAATTAGTATTCTTATTCTGCCTGATTGCCTCCTAACCATCAAATTTAGCTAAGCTGCGCATGTGCAGCTCAGCTCTTGATGCCAGGGGCTCCCTAGAAATCCCAGTTTACCTTGCTGTGGGCTGGGACTAAATGAACTCCCACCTGCAGGAGAGGTAAATAGGCAAAGATTGGGACATGGGAGAAAAAAGAGAAGATGGTGGCACCCAGGGTGTAGTGGGGTGGGCACGCTGTGCCCTCACATTTTTTGGGAATGAGGTGTTTACATAACGATGAGGCGCATGTGCACTCACCATGAAAAGTACCATTTACGATTTACAGTGGCACGTATGAGGAAGCGGGAACAGGTGAGTATCCCCAAGGTTTAATAAACTACAGGAGATGGCAGTACATTCACCTCAAACACACATCAGGAACAGAATGAAATCTTTTCATCAGAGCCATTATATTGGCTTTTCTCCAAGGCCCCAGATAAGGAAGTCATTTGCACTCTATAAAGTGGCTCTGTCCATATGGTCATTGTCATCTCAAAGTTAATATTTACAGACAGAAGCTCCTTGAACTTTGCCCAGTAACGTGGAAATATTTTTTTTTTATCTTAAAAGACATAATGAGGTACCTCCAATTGTTAGCTGGAATAGTCAGGGAAATGTATTATAAGGTAATTGTATGATAGAGATCTGCGAGTTCTCACTGCTGCTGAAATTAAGCGCCCGAGGGGTGAGGAGGAAGTACTAACATGCATTCATGATGTTTTGCTAAATGCTGTAATAGGCAGTTGTGTTGCGGTTCTCTTGTCATGCGTTACAAAGTTTCATGGGTCATCTGCTGTCCTTCAGAACACTTTCAGCCTCTTTGCAGCTGCTCAATATTATAGTTCAAAAGCATTACCATTCAAGTCTATGGAAGTGGTTCAATGGCAAACCAACATGAGCTTTTGAATAAAGCTGCATGAAATGACCACACATAAATTCCTAAAAGAAAAAAAAAAGAGTTTCATCTGCTCCCATTCATTTCTTTATGCAGCTAAGTATTAGAAGTGAAACGCAGCAGTACTGCTGTATCAAAACCCTGAACATGGCTTTGCAGAAACCTAATAAAAAGTATACATTTTAGAAAGTTTAATGAGATCCAACATGAAATGTGTTTTGGTTCCATTGATCGTTATAACATTTTAAACACGTTTTGAACACATCGGATAGAATGGGTGAGGATTAGAAGCTCATTTTTGTCAGTGTCTTCCCTGGAAATATTATCCTCGTTGATAGTGATTATCATCTTTGGTACAGTCAGATATAAAAAATCCAATAACTGTGTTGAAAGAGAAAAGTAACAGAGGAGACATCTTCCAATGGACAAACAACTCTGGATCGTTGATGGTTGTCTAAAGTCAATGTTGGTTCAGTGGTTAACTGGCTATTGCTCAAAACTCACCTATACTCAAAACTCACCTTGATTTATAATTAAATCCTCATCACTTCACCTGACTAGTAAATGTCCAAAGTTCACAAGATCTGGATATTGTCAGACAGCTCTCTCAATTCTTGCAGAGCTGAACTGTAACTTTTTCTTACTATGGTAAGTATAAAAACAGGATTTCTTGATGTCTTTAACATGGTGGAACCCTTGAAATAGCTTTCAGGGAACCACTGCTCTAATGACTACATCCCCAACTCTCATTATGTCTTTGGGAAGAATGTTACCTTTACAGATAGCCAAAATGATCATTAGGGGTCACTTATACTTACCTGGGAGGCACAAATTGCTCATTGCTCAAGGAACCCCTAGCAACCTACAGCACCCTTTTGGCTTATAAATTGAGCCGTGGAAGTTTATTTTAACCTTGACATAATTTTTTTTTTCTATACCAGTTTATGCTGCCAATTTCTTCTTTAGGATGACCAATTACTGGAAGTCTGGGAAATCTTTAGGCTTGCTGTGCAGATAGATCTCAGGATATCAATAATCTTCCACCTGGGATGGTGTCAGTATGCAACCTGGACTTGCAGAGTGAAAAGTAGAAAATCACTCAAATCCAATATTTAGTGCCACTATGTAATCATGAGAACCAATGGAGAAGAGGACAGTCCTTATGAAAGCTGGAGATGTAGATAGTCATGTGACTGTTGGAACGCTCCAAGAATTACAGTATGTATGTATGCATGGGCATGTGGGATGAGGGAGTTGGGCTTTAAGGTAAACTCCTTCTAAAACTTTAACCTCCCTGGCGGTGTGAATATATAAATATTTTTAAATGTCAAAACGTTACATTTAAAAATACTTATTATTTTAAATTTCCCACTCGGTCCCGCCTCCTAGCCGCACACTCGCACGTCCAATGCCCATCATCTGCGTCCCCAACGTTCACACCCCGGGGACGCAGATACCTGGTGGTCATCGTCAGGGGACACAGATGCCTAGCACCACTGGTGGACGCCGCGGGCACGTCAGGACCAGGTAAGCTTTAAAACTCCCTTACAATTCCACTGGGTGTGGCTCGGGGTACATTTTCAGTACCAAAAGTGGTAACCCTGAGCCACACCAGGGGTGGAATTGTAAGGGAGTTTTAAAGCTTACCTGGTCCCCACGTGCCCGCAGCATCTGGAATACCGCCAGGGAGGTTACATTTCATTTTGAATACCATGAAGAAAAACAAGAATCAAACATGAGTTTTATTTCTGTCTTACAAAGTTCCCCCATACTTAGTTGTCTGGTGTAAAGATGTAAGGGGATATTTCTCCAACAGGAACACCTCCCATTCTTTTTTAAGAAGTGTGGAGGTGTTATAATCTAGATTCAATTTGGATTACTTTATCTGCCCTCCCTGGGGAGATTCCCCCTCATTTTCCATCCATGTGACCGGTGTTGATGCCCCTGTTGGAGGTATTTCCCTATCACAGCTATTATACATGTGTTAGAGCAGGCAACTTTTTCCAGAAATGTCCTATAAGAATCATATAACGAGTGAGGACAGGTGGGTAGGTCAATGTCTACGAGCCCTACAATAAAATTTAAAAAATGTATTGCCATTTGGATTAGTTCAAAATTTCATAAATTTAAAGCAGGACTCCTGATAAAGAATAACTTCTGAGTTTCAATGATAGAGATAATACATATATCCTACTTTACTTTTTCAGCTGCAGGTACCCTCTAGTTTTTTTTTACACCCTTTCCTTCTGAAATCACATTAGATATACTCAGCTGATAGGTAATTCTAGATGAGGAGCATATGGGGTTTTTTCACCAACTGCACCAGTATCTAAGCCAGTGTTTCTCAACCAGGGTCCCTCCAGAGTTTGCTAGAGATTCCTTGAGAAATGGGCAGTTTGTGCCTCTCAGGTCAGATTAACTGACACCCTGTATCCTTTTGGCTATCTGTAAGATTGATATTGTTCCCAATGGCCAACAATGTAGGAGGCATTCTTCCCACTGACCACCATGCTTTTGTATTGAGGTCTGTGGACATAGGAATTATAGCAGGGGTTCCCCCATGTAAAAAAAGGTAAAGACAGGCTTTTTCAAGTGGAGGCTTTTATATGGGAAGTCAACTTTATATTACAGTCAGGCGTCCACAAATGTTTGGTCATGTAGTGTAAAACCTAAAAACCTGATCCTTCCCCTCAGGAGCTGACAATCTAATGTTCATCTCTCCCACACTCACGCCATGGGGCCAATTGTGACAATGACTCATTTTTAGAATCAAAGGATGATTGAGGAAGAACATGATGAACATGAATACAATGATTGAGGAAGAACATACAAACCTCATGGTGTCCCTAGTTGGATCCAAGCTGCAAGACGAATGTTAGCAGAGTAACATTCAGGTAAAAACACTACAAAAGAAACCACACAAAAAGCATACTTATGAGTCCTGAGAGGTAAAAATTTATTGATTTCTATCAGATCAGAATGAAGATATGGTCATACTTGCTCACACAAGAGATATTTCCCAAAGTCAGAAAGGTCATCTCCATAAAACAAAAAACCTTTTTTTTTATCAGGGAGAGATGAAAAAAAAAAAGAATATTACAATATAATGTTATCGGCGGGGAATAAACAATGGCTTATTTTATACATGTCTTTATAGGGCTGGTCAACACCGGAACACATTACCAAAACAGGCTGAAACCAAACACGCGTTCATGGTTAAAAAATAAAATAAAAAAGTTTAAAAAACACATCAATAGTCTACTGTGGCTGACTATTTGTGGCCCATCAGTCTTTGCCATGGCATCTTTAATGGGGACTGCCATGGCTGATTTGTTTAAATTATGCAGTTTTATATTTTAGGCAGCCTACACATTCAACTCAAAGCCTGTACTAAGAAAGTATGGAGGCCAATATTTATCTGAAAATACTAGATGCCTGGCTATCATGATATTCCATTGGCTTCCATACTATCTGAGTTACTGATCTGGACCAAGTATGCAGATTAGAAAAGCTGCCTTAGACTTTCCTGATCTGTCTGGTTGTACCGGGGCCCGAGACAGCCATGGCCGCCTTTATATTTCTCTCAGCACAGGCTTCCTATAAAACATGTAGTGTGGCTTTACAACTGTGCATTGCGGTTATGCACTACAATACAAATACAACAGTCCTATTAATGTCTTAATCACATAGATTGTATATTTTGTATATTGTATATTGTCAAATTACATTAAATTGTTCTTATTCTCAACATGAGAAAAGTCTTCAAGGGTCCCCTGGGTTTTGTAGCAATGACATCTAGTAGTAGAAAAGAACTACCATGGATCAGCTCTGGTATAGTGGAGAATACTGCAGCAAATGTTTTATTTAATTTTATCTTTAACAGACTATTATTTTATTTATTGTGCTAAAGCCTCGACTATTAATCACATATTCTTTCCCTCTTATGTATAAAGCTACACAAATGAATAGATATGCAGGAGAATCCAGCTAACCTGTATTGAACGCTGAGAAGCTAATAAGGCCGAGCTATCACATCCTCCTTTTCTATATCTACGACTAAGGCTCTTTATCGATGGCCATAAAAGATCTGCCAATTTCCTCTTCAAAAACAACACTGCATTTAGGTACGAGAGAATATATATGTTATAGACCAACTCTAACCAAATCCATTGTTTGGCAGAGAAAGTAAAATGAACCTATGGGGTAACTTCTTTGGGTACCATAATCCCATTTTATGCCATCAGTTTATTATTAGCCTGGACTTTATTGGTACCATCTCTATGCATATGTATCCCAAGGGTACAATGAAACTTTAAAAAAATAGTTTGCAGAATCAGCATTTTTAATGCAAACATTCTGCATTTGCAAGATAAAATAGTCAAAGCATGCACGCTTGCAAAACTATGCGTCTCATGACTTGTGGCTTTTTCAGAATCCAAGCTGATCAATGACATCTTTCCATTGTATGTAATATGTCATGTAATATATATATATGTAATATGATCTTAGATTTATATAACACTGTTTTCAGTGACACTTTCATTGCTTCATATAGAATTTTTGTTAATACAGACCATCATTTGCAAAGGGTATAATAGGAGATATAGGGCTAGGTGTCCCGAGGAAGCAAATGTAGTCCATGTAATGTGTTTTATAGAACTACTTTCTGTGATTTCAGAGTGTTTGCATAAAAAACAAAAATACTTTGGTTGTTAAAAAGAGGGTAATAAAGCTGAGCTTTTTTGTAAAAAAAAATAATTATTGTATACTGATGTATTGGTAATCATATTTAAAATATTTTCATTATCTTATCTATCTATCTATCTATCTATCTATTATCTATCTTCATTATATTATTGGGAATATTTACCACTTCCAGGCAGCCAGTCATGGCTATGGAGCGCCATGCAGGTTGTTTGGTTTCTTTCTTACAGCTGAAAATAGGACTGAAAATAGACCTGGGGGAGTCAAAGGAGGGACATCTCCTCCCCTCCTCTTAAATACATGATGCCCAGCATACTCATTCAAGAGTAAGTTAAAGATGTTTTTGTAAAAAATAGCTACATTAACAATAAAAAATTAAAGGCCCCATGCAAGGGACCCTCTATGAAACATTTTGAGGTACAACCCCCTATTTGAGCTTCCCAGTAACTGTCCTATATTAGGCCGGCAGCTGCACCTCCATGGACACTTTCATCAGTGAAGCTGGGTGATCCAACAAACCTGAAATAGATGTTAAAAGTCATTTGCTATTTGTTAGCAAATGTTTTTAATCCTGGACCAGATCCATTCCAGGTTTGCTGGATCACTCAGCTTTACTGATGAACGTGTATCCTTTCCAGCCTTGGAGAGATTTAATAAACCAGGCCCACTGTGTGCCGAGACTTGTTGGTATGTACAGGCCCTAGCAAAAAGTATTTCCAACTCTGACAATACCTGATTTACCTGAAAGTCATCCCTAACATACCTCCACAACTAAATCAACAAAGACTACCGCAAAAAAATGGTTTGAGCTTTAAACTGAAGCTGTGAATTTGCTTACTGAAGATTCTGTCAATAAGCCCCTTTGACGTAAGAAGTTTAAAACAACCAGTTTTTCCATTTTGACTCAGTAAAGTCGTTAAAGAGAACCAGTGAGTTTTTATTTAACCTGTGAAGGGCATGGTGTTATGTAAGAAAATCCCATCTTTGCAAACCCTCTGCTCCGGGTGATAGCATATAGTTCAGCCCAGAAATAAAAGTGATCAATGCCAGGAAGGGTCAACTTTAAAATGTTGGTCTCTTGGCTGTGGAGTAGAATGCATAAAGCTCCAACACTGAACTACGGGAACATCCCAGAAGTGGGAACCCCAGGGTTGCATAATGCGGACACAGACTGGACAGTTCCTTAGGCTACGTACACACGTCAGATGATTCTCGTCCAATAATGGCCTCAGGGCTGATATCGGACAAGAATCTGGCGTGTGTACAGCGCTCGTCATCCGTACGACCGTCCTGGTAGATCGAGGAACGATCATAATGAAAGCTAAGAGGAGAGAGCGCAGAAGGGTGTTGGTCCGTCGTTCTCCCCTCCCCATAGAGCAGAATGGCGCTGTATGTACAGCGCTTATTCATGCATTGTGCAGTTCTTTGTCATTTGAAAAGATCATGAAAGATTCTTTCCAAGGACAATTATTGCAAATGTGTACACAGCCTTAGTAGAGGGAGAAGGTAAATTGTGGGTGCAGAACAGTAAAGGTGTATTATTATTAACCAGTATTTATATTTGTGGCAAAATAATTTGCAGCACTGTACATTAAAAATGTCACCTCTTGGGAGATTTAGCCTGGGAGTGAGGAACTGATCTACAAAGAATGAACAAAGGGACAAGATCCACAGGGTAAGGGGAATATTTTAGGTTTGATTTACATCCTTACTAGTGCTAGAACAAAAATCCAGAATTGAACATTTTATTTCCATGTTCTTGCTAATTGCTGGAGTTATTTTACTAAATGCAATTAGATTGAAATGTTTACATTTTCCAGAATGAAGATGAAAAGTTTTTTTTTCGATTGGACAGCAGCAGTGTTTATGAGCTGTGCATTCCACCAAATAGAAGGATATAATTACCATATAAGAACAGACCATCTGAATTTGAATGAATTTCTTTAAAAAAAATGATAATCACCAGCAGACGTGTTTATCATTTTAGTTTTATATAAAACAGCTAAAGTTTCAAATTAAAAAAACAAAACACAAATTTAATCCAATTGTGACCAGCCCTTTACAAAAAAATGAATACAGTCGCTACACAGTTTACATTCGGTCATTCATCACACATGACATGCAAGAACAAAAACATAATCAACAGTTTAATCATTAAAACAAAAAAAATGGTGGCAGTGACATCACATCGATGTACAAAATGAACAAATACATTTGTAGATTTTTAAAACAAACTCGGTAGAACAGGTGCTGCATTTCTAATTCTTCAATGATACCAGGAAATCATACGGACGCTGTAAGAGACTGCACTCCCCAGTAGGTAAAATGTGTGTGAGCCACAGAGATGTCACAGAATCAGCATTGTACTACAAATTCATAATAAACATACCCATTGATATCTTGTTTGTAGGCATTTACCATAGGTTAGAAATGAGGGTGAAAGGTTTTGTTTGTGGCTTCATTCAAACGGTGTTTTTTAATGCATTTGGCAGACTGCAACATAAAGTGTACCTGTCTAAAGAAGGTTCAGGTAGCCATCTTATGCGCCATATTATAAATATATATATATATATATATATATATATATATATATATATAATATAATGGCTCAGACCAGTCACTTGCTTAAGGGTTTTTATTACACACACACATTAAATAAAGTTTGGTGTCAGTGCAAAAAATTAGGCAGCAATAATTTTTATCAATGGGCTGCCATTGCATCCTAATGAACCAATAATGTCATAAGGAATACAGCAGCCCCCCTCTGTGCACACATACATACCATACCAAAACACATAACGTGCATTGTGGTTTACTGTGCAGTGAGTAGGACTCGAATGGCACTGCATTTCAATAGGACAGGTGCTTTGATGCACATTGGGGAATGCATAGGTGTTGAATGTGTTTTGTTAGCCGAATGTGGCTACAAGCTGAAAGGATTGCCACGTTAAACAGATCACTACATTCACTGTTGAAATATGGCGATCACCATATTTCTATAATTCTGCCTGACTGTCATGTTATAGTTCACCAAAAACTCTGCCACTTTGAAAGTGGGGAAGTCCATAGGTCTCAGTGGAGATTAGCAGCGTTCTACTAGGTCAGTGTTTCCCCAACCAAGGTTCTGTTGAGCCCTACAGTTCATCCAGAGGATGCTAGGGGTTCCTTGAGAAACAAGCAACTCCCAGGTCAGTTTAAGTGACATCAATGATGGTTTTGGCCATCTTTAAGGGTGACAATCTGTACCGTGAGCTGTTGATATAGTTATATGTTTATAGTTGGGGTTCCCCAATGTTAAAAAGGTTGGGAAAGGCTGACCTAGGAGACTGGGCAATATTGTGAACCTGGCCCAATTTAACCAGAAACTGGGAAATGGAAAGGAGGACACCATGCAAACTAACAATTCTGGATTCTTATTGTTCTCTAATGCAGACTGGTAATCAGAGCCAAAAAGAACCGATTTTCCTTCATCGTAATTTCCACATGAATACGACACAAAAGATGGCTGCCAGCTCCGTCTACTGTTAATAGGTGCACTGTAAAATGACACTGGATGGCAATTTAATCTGGCACATTACACATCTCTTGCTGTGGTAAGTTATATTTGTAAATTTAGACATAGATTGATGCAGCTTTGGTCCCAAGTGTTTTGATGCTGTACACCAATTTTTTATTCAAAAGCAAAAGTTCAAAACAAATATTAAAAAAAAATAGCAATAAATAGCTCAGTTTTGAAATCTGGAAGAAATTAGATATTCTATATTATTCCTAATCAGTGCAAACAACAACATGGCAAAAAGTAAAAAATACATATATTTTTTTTTTCCTTTTTTGTGCAACATTTATAAGAATCAAAACAGAGAAATTAGAATTCATGATGACCGGGGACACAAACCCTCTCCTAGTGCACAAATCCAAAGAACGCCATAAAATATATACTTCTTGTTTCATAGTCTCTGATACAGGCAATCCTTTGTCCTTTGTTTTTTTAATAGTTTTTGCCATTACAAATTCCTTTACTGAAATGTGAGATGGACCATTTTGAAACGGAAATGTAAACTATTAATCTTTATACACAGAAGTGGCCATTGCTGTCCCAACAGTGGCAATACTTTCAGGGCTACCGGATGTGTCAGATGGCTTGACTTTGCCAAAAGCTTGGTTTATTGGGTGCACATTAGGACTTCCTTACATATGAATATAAAAATGTAAAAGATGACTGTTCCAAAATTTCTTTCTCCAGTATCTCCGACAATGGAGCCCCATTACGCTCCCAAACCCACGAAAGGAAGAACACTGCACAAAATTAGAGACTCTTCTCAATACCTCTTACACAGTTCTGTTCCACATCAGTCTTTCTTGTAGACTTTACCACCATTCTTAGCAAACCCTGCATGGACATTTAATCATTACTGGGAGGTCCATATTGATAAAGTCATCGGATATTTAGTAGCATTTTTCTTTTATCATGTTACCGGAAAAAACAGGACATTGCAAGATTCAATAAATTAGGAGGAAATGATATACTATACATGGCAGGGAGTCAGAATTACTTTGCTCATGAAAATTAAATTGTTTAATAGGAATATTTATTGCCAAGTTTATTGATGGACCCTATGTATTTGCTGCTCCTTATTATAGGAACCTCATTTCATAAAAGACATGGCTGTCCTTTCCTATCCTTAAACTGCTATTCACCATTCCCATGTTAAGACCGGGCACTGTGCCAGACAACACACCAATTGCCAACCCAGGTCACTGCTTTAGAGCCATCAACAGACCGTGCAGGTTGGGGATTATAAACTGAAGCACATCAAAAATAAAAGGAAGAAGACTGATGTAGAATAAAGGCTTGTAAGGAGTATGAGAATCAAAACATTTATAAATAGACCCCTCTCACCCCAGTCAATGGTTGGGGCAATAAATTGGCTCTAAAAATAGTGGATTTGGCAAATAAAATTTAAACTGCATGATGAATAAGATTTCAATATTTATAACTAACACACTAAAACATAAAATTCTGATCTGTTATTAATTCAAAGACTCTGTACTAAAATCAGCAAGTGAATTTAACTAAACAAAATTATGAAAATGTAAATAAAAGATTCTGTTAATGGGTGAGCAAGATTTCAGCTGCATTCAGCTTGCTTTGGAGATGAGACATTTCTGAGATCATTCAGGTATTTTTTCACCATTTCTGCTTCGAGGATCCGCCATTTAACCTTCTTCTAAGCTATGGCATTATAACAATTTGCATTCCCGCTGAAAGAAAAGCCGTTCTGAACAAAAGTCAATATACACATGTCCTAAAGCAGATATAAAGAGTTCATTTAAAGTAAACCTGATTTGTTTAAAGCTTTATCTTTTATTATGATTTAGGGTCAAGCACATCTTGATGAAGAAGGCCCAGAAACTAAAGGCGACCACACACTAGTCCATGGGTGCAGGATCGGTGTAAACGATTGGCATCTCCATGATACTGATCGCTTAACTTGTTACTGCTGTGCACCCACTGACCAATAGAGCTGGCTTTTAGCCGGGAGTGGTCCCCAACAACCAAAATAATAGTTGTCAGTGTAATCAGAAGGGAATACTTCCATTGACTGGTTGTTGTTGGGAAGAGTGATTACGTTTGCAACAAATAAAATGCACATTTATTGCAGAAAGAACTGGCATTCCCCATCAAAATATCATTCAAATGTTGATAGACAATACGGTATTGTATTTACTGCGGACCTCCGGGGTGGGATTTGAGGAGAAGTTTGAGGCTACTTGTTTTTATTGGAAATCTTTTGCCGAATCTTCTGATTATGCAAGATATCTGGGTGATTGATTGTGTCCCTACCCTAAGCTGAAGATATATATTGAATGAGGAAACAATGTATGCTATACTCTGCCATAAAATAATAAATGCCTTCTGCTCTGTTATGTATCCCTGCTTTCCCCCCCTTCGGAGTGATGCTTAAGTGTTTTTGATGTATGTTTATCTGTATTTGTTAACCCTTGTAAAATGAATAATGAAAATAAAATAAATGCCAATATTATTTACTCAAGTTAGAAATCAGGCCAATCTTTGTACTTGTAACAATGACAGGAGGCTTTACTGGCAATTAGGGACTCCAGAGCATCAACTCCCATAAAATCAGGAGATATATTGGGGGGGGGGGGGGGGGTTCTGAGTTAGCAATGGCTTCTGTTTAATAGAATTCTCCATATCTTCTTTATAATAATTTCAAAAAATAATTTGAATATATTTGTTGATCTATGACATTATCAACATTAATGCTCATTATTTTCTCATGTGGTATCTAACATCTAATAACCTGTTTGGAAGATAAATAGGTAAACACACTGGTCACAATAGAAATAATACAATTGACAAGTGGTTCTAATAGTAACCTTTGGTTTTCAACTTCTGCATTTGGTTGTCCTGCTAGCTAAAAACCTCATACTTCCAGGTAACCTTATCTACACTATATGGCCTAATCAGCAAAAAGGAACGGATATATGGCCAACACACAGATTTAAAGAACACTTAAAACTAGGGTTTCTCAACCAGGGTTCCTCCAGAAGTTGCTGGGGTTCCTTAAAGTGGACCTAAAAGCAAAATTTGTACTTTCCATAAATGGGTAGACAATTTTTTTTTTTTTTTTTAAGTGCAAGCACCTCTCTGCAGCGATGAAGACAGAATGGAGCGCAAAGCCTACATTCCTACCTTTTTACCTTTGTCACGCATCCCGGGAGGCTTTTGGCTGCTCCTTCTGCACATGCTCTGGTCTTGGGCACGTGCAAAGGAGCCCTTTCTTTATTGGAAGAAAAAAAAAATGCTGATCTCTTGGCATGCGCAATGAGATCGGCAATTTTTTTTTTCAATCTACGTCACTTGATCTTGTGCCTGCGCAGTGCAAGATCAGGGACGTAGGAAGAATACCCCGGAAGAAGATGTCAGTGCCTGGCGCTTCCTGCAAAGATGGATACCGGGACAACACGGGACCCAAACGAAGAAACCTCCCGACGGATCTGCGGGATTAAAGGTATGTGTGTTTTTTTAAATTTTGGGTTCAATTCCCTTTTAAGCAATGAGTAATTTGTGCCTCTCAGGTCAGTTTTTTTTTACCATCAACATAAATGTACATTTGTCGAAACCCAAGAAAAAGGGAGCCTATTATGTGTACATTACCCACTATCCTACTGTCAGAAACAAGGAAAACAATGATTATTATTGTTCTCCTTACTTTCTGTTGATAAGGTTTTTTATAAAGATGAAAACAATGCAGAAACCCTCATTTTACAAGTTGGAGCAGATAGTATTAAGCTTCACTCTATCAAACTTTGCAAGATGTTTGACAAATATCCTGTAACCTGCAGTCAACACAAATCAATTTTCTTATCTGGGGATTAAATGACAGCCTGTCCTCTGCAGTAAACCAAGCAGTGTATGCAGCATGCACAGAGCAATGCTTGCTATGCTGAGGAACGAGGGCTATGAAGATTCCCTATGCAGCAAACCAAAATATGCCACCATTCAATTACCAAGTTCTCAGCTATGGTATGGGTAAATGACGCTTGGATCAAATCTACTAATGACAAAATTCTGTTTTTTTTTGTTTTTTTTTAAGAATTTGATAGCGTGGTAATGAGTAAGAACCACTTTCAGGCTTTTTTGGCTGCCTATATCCCTATGTGGGGGATTCACTCTCATTAATTGCCCCGACCACCAATGTCACTGCATATAAAAGAAACCAAAAATCAACATCAGAACTGAAGGAGAAATCTTTTAATGGGGAATTTGTTCCTGGGACAACTGTCAAAGGCTTTGTTCACATTATGATGGATGGGGCTTCCACATTTCTACCCAGCAGATTACAGCAACCTGCACATCTGTCTGTTTGTTGACACCATTTATCACACTGAATGGGGCAGCATGCAACAGCAGAAACATGTGCACTACATATATTGAGAGAATCAGACATTTCTTTCTACGCAATGTCTGATGTCCCTCCATATCGAACACTATGGGCCCAATTTATGAAAGCTCTCCAAGATTGGGGAATAAAAGCTAACATGGGTGAACCTGGGTGATCCAGCAAACTAAGAGTGAACTAAAAAAGGATTTTCCTCACATTGGAAAGATATCTCTCACTTCCCATTCCATCTACAGGAAATTAAGGTTAATTTATTATCCCACGTAGACACACATAAGTCAGCAGTTTTAACCCTCCCAAATAAAAAAAAATACTTTCATTTAACGGCTCATGACGACAGACTTTCCACTTGAAGCTGTCCAAACTTGTCCAATGTAGGTCAAGGGAAAGTTAACAAAATTGTAAATGCATTCCATTCTGAATGATCTCAGAAACATCTTTTTAATACAATTTTCAATCTGATGCCATTTACACAAGCCCATCAACAAACCCCCCTAGCCTGTCCATAGGTAGTCATCGACTTGACATTTACATAATCAGTTCAAATAGATATGCTTTTTTATATAAAATTAGTAGTCACCCTAGTTAGGAGTTCAACTCCAGCCCTGAAGGGCCAAATATAACCCAAGAAGTTTCACATATATGCAGTCATTTTCTGGCTTTTTGTAACCATACCTTACTAAATTTACTGCTACCCATTAAAAAATGTATGTGGCTCCTGGCCCCCATGAACTGGAGTTGGACAGCTCTGTTCTATCTAATTTTCTTACACTGTGGTAAAGTTAAAAAAAAAAAAGGGCAATTTATGCCTATACCACGCCATGACCCAGCGGTAAGTTTAGGATAGGTCAGTAATAACTTTTTTAGAAAAGAACTTAATGATTTGGTAAAATCCAATAACTACAAAAGGACAGCATGGAAAGCAATTGATCCAGGAAGTTCCTCCTTTTACATCAGTGTTTTTGCCACCATTGGATACACAGTTGCCCAGTGGATTATGTTTTGCCCTTCTCTGGACCAAAACTGCTTATTGTGAGACACTAAAATAGATGGACATGAGTAATATTATAACCTAGTAATACAAATGTTCTCTGTTATTGCATTACGATAACGTCAAAATGGTGCTGTGCGTGTGAAATGCAACATTTTTGCTAAAATCAAATTTATTACAAAGTAATACAATGAATTTATACCGGGAAATACAGGAATTTCTGGATCTCCTTGTAAACGATGTGGCAAGTCCTGTGTCTTTACAACGTCTCATGCTATAGGAAGGCATCGTACTAATTTCTATACAGAAATGTCCCCGGCCTATTTGAATGAAGCATGTAATAAGTCACAACAATAGTGGGCTGCTCTAACGGAATCTGAAACAGACACGGCGCCAATGGCACCTATAAGACCATACTGGAATATTTTTTTTTAGATTTGGTATTGTTTATATCTCTTTCACAACTGACTGAGACCAAAAAACACCAAACAAAATGTCAACACAAAAGGAGAATATTCCCTTCAGTCATCAATATGAAGAATTCCTTCCCTTTTATCCACACTGCACAGGAATACTTAGATATGTCCTATGCACAACAGTAACCACATCAGAAAATGGCTTGTGCGTTCTGAAACTTTCCAAGCATCTCTTGAAATTCAACTTTTTGTCTTTTAACCTAGCAAAATACTCTTTTCCCCACTTCTATCCAAGTTATCTCATAAAAAGATACCTTGACAATAGTGTCCATGAAACACTGAATGCATTTGGGGGTATGTAACCCCTGAGACAGTAGCAAAAAAAAAAATAAAAGATTATCACCATGGAAAGAATTGTCAAGGCAAAACTGTTTTTTGAGACAAATTGCTGAAATGAAGTTGGCAGCTAAGTAAAGAAAACCTTGAAAGGATATGTTTACCACGGTACCCTGTTCCATTGTTCTTCATATATTCTTTTTATGCAGAATGGATTATTTATATTATGTACAGTATATACTGGAATGAGATTTATTTAGAATACTTTTGATGTAAACTTTTTTTTTTTTAGGGCAATACCTAAAGAAAAATCAGTACCAGACTTCTCAAATGCTCTTTTGGCTGAATGAGACAAATTCCTATATAGACACTCCAAAATCTTGAGAAAACCCCTCCTGGAGGAATGGAGAGTTATAGTAGCATGGAGGGGGGGACTCCATATAAATGGAGGCTGGGGTAGTAGCATGGAGGGAGGACTCCATGTAAATGGAGGCTGTTATAGTAGCGTGGAGGGGGACTCCATATAAATGGAGGCTGTTGTAGTAGCATGGAGGGGGGACTCCATATAAATGGAGGCTGTTGTAGTAGCATGGAGGGGCAACTCCATGACAATGGCCATGGTTGTGGAATGGGATGTCCAAAAAACACATATAGGCAATGTTCAGGTGTCCACAAATGTTAACATATAAGATACTTTATCAAACCAAAAAAAAAAATGGTTTCCACAATGGTGAACCAATCTTTAAACAAATACATTTTAACAATTACAGATTCCCTTTCAATAACTCTCAGGTAGAAACATTTGCAACCTCCCAGGCCAGCAAAAAAGCAATTCAGTTTGGCGGCCATATTTTACACTTCCACCGCTGCAGATTTTGACAAATGACTGTACATATCAGCACAACCTTTAGTGGTATTCCTTCAGTTGTTCTTCTGAAGACAAAAGAACATCAGGCGATTTGTGCTAGGAATTTAAACTTTGCAATGCCCTATAAAGAAATGAGAAGTGCTCAAACAGCTAAGGAATCAATCTGACATATAGGCCAAAGGCCTTGCAACCGATTTGAAGGAATCGAGAGAAACAATAATGGACACATATGGTGCGAGTCGTGCCCTGAATTAGCAAAACAAAAATTTCCGGACCTCGTTCCCCGCTTGTCACATTTACGTAGCCAAACGACAACAGAATGACACTAACGCAGTAAGACAGGGCAGTTGTGGGACATCATCAGAAGTGGGTTCTAGCAGTATGAGCACTTAACAGTCCACAGAAATTGTACTACATTGGAAAAAGTGCAATTAAAGAAAAAACACTATACTGATTTTTTTTTAAAAAAATTAACATAGAAAATGGTGCATTTTTAACAGAAAAAAAAATCTAACATGTATATAGACACTGCACCTCAACCGGGATGAGACAAGTAAACCTGGTGCATCGTGGTAAACATAAAACGACCGTCTTAATCTTCACCAAGTTGGACATGGTTCTGTGATGTCGTGATGGACAGAGAGAGAGAGAGAGAACAGGACAGGAGCACTGGACACCTATTCTATGAAATCTCACCAGATTTTTATTTATTACAACGCCTCCCTTGGGCGTTTTAGCCGATGCTCAATGCATTTCATAGTCTTGTATTGTTGGGCGGTGCCTTGAGTCTGCACCCAAACTGCTTAAGGATTGGCGACTTGGGGCTACAACTTAAAGTAGCCAACCGGCTGAACTTTCTTCTTTCTGTAAGGTTTCCCTGCCTTGGTAAAACCAAGTCGACAGCTTCAGGCCTCACCTTCATTTTGTCACAGATTCGGGAACACTTTTTTTTTCCCCCACTTGAAGACACGTTAGCAGGTCATTGACGTTGAGCCGCAATATCACGCCAGTTTAAAACTGCCCAAGTCCGGGCTTAAAATGCAAAACAAAAAAAAATAATATATATATATAAAAAAAGAAAATAAGTCAGCGATTTTTGTTGACTGTGGTGTTTTCACATTCACACAGATAACATGGTGCTCTTTTGTTAGAGCTTGCAATTTCCTACGTCTGAGTCCTCAGGTCCCACTGAGCTTTTTAAAATAGGCAATGATAAAAATAGCGAAGAATGCAGTACCACATGTACCCTGACAAAAAGGCGAACGACTGTACAAGGAAGAGCCAGACATTGCTTAGGGTCATTTCCCTCGACACAGCTTTCTTCTGTCCCTGCAGGGGAGGAAAAGTACCTGGAAGAAAGCAGAAACAACCAAAGTGAAGGACAAGCGAGATAGCCTCTGGTAAACCTTTGCTCGTACAAAAGGAAACAAGACAGAAAAAAAAATAATTCAAAGGGAATGTGTAGTGTATTTACAAAGAGCACAACGTTAGCGTTACTAGTAATACATACATTTATTTCAATGCCTCCACCCCTATTTGTTTCTCTGTTCATCCAGCTCTGACATGTGTGCAAACCCAACATAGTTACCCATCATTTCTATACTGAAGTTAAGCAACACAGCTAGATCACTTTTCTGCCCCTCAAATGATAGACAGGGGAACAGCAGGAGACTGATGAGATTATTTTCCTGCTCTCTCCCACTCTCATTGAATTCATATAGATATACAAGTCACCCTATGGGCCCCTATAAAAACTGCTGTATAGGGGATTACAAAAGGCTAATGTCATGTCATAATAAGCCATTGGGCATTAATCCTTTAACGTGTTTGAAGCTTCAGAAAGATACCAGTTTATCTATGGCTAATAAAAGGTATGATCATGAGCTTGTGTATTGACATGCCTTACATTATGGACTCATAAAATCCATATGTTCAGACAATGAAACTTGCACCTTCCATGTTTTATGATTCTGATAAGGTCATTGCTGCAGTTAGTAGTGTGGGAAATGGGTTCTGTGTTACACTGATTTGTATTAAACAATAGGCACCCGGGTGCAGAGCCCACCTTCCGATCACCCACCTACACACTATATAAGTCAGCAGTGATGAATGTAGGTGCATTGATACTTTCAGTAGGATTACCATTAATGTAAATAGACATGTTAATTTTTTGATAGCTTTTTAATTTATTCCTTATCTACAAGTCTTTGGGAAGGGCACTCAAAGCAGACTTTTACAGGAATCATTGATTAACTCAGCACCAAATAATCTCTGTGTGGGTTGACGTTTCATTTTCTTGCAGTGGAACATGCACTATCTGACTAACTGATAACCCCTAATGAAGCACATGTAAAACTACAGAAATATGATCCCAGCATTGAAGGAATAACTTTACAAGGTGCTTGATGAAAATACACATCCATAGAATAAAGAGTTAGACTTCAAGGTAATGACTTTTTAAATAACCTTCCATGACAACACTGAGGTTAATGCAGACATATTAAGTTTTTTGTACTTATATAAAAGGGTGGATAACCCTTTTCTACAATAAAAAAAAATGTTTTTTTTTTTTTTTAATTTGAAGGGGAGACCCCTATCCTGTCCTGCAATAAAGACTGAATGGGAAACCTGCTGCCTACCTACATATGTCATTTATCCCAGGAGACTGCAAGCTGCTCCTTCCAAAAGGGGCTTTCCTCTAATGCTAATCTCATGCATACGCAGTGAGATTGGCATTTTACTTTATATTTTTCAGAAGGTGCATCACCCAATCTCTCACCTGTGCAGTGTGAGATCAGGTGATGTAAGAAGAACCCGGAAGAAGATGGCAGCACCATGTGTCCAGTCTGCACTGAATCAAAAAAGAAATCTGGGATGGCGCGAGACCGTCATGGACCAGGACTGTGGACGGATCCATGGCTTTCCGTCTATAAAGGTGTTTTCTTTCTTTACTGAAAGTTGCACTTCAGAGGCTTAGTCAGGGAGGATGCATTGGAAAGTATGTCAGGTCCTCTAAATGTATGCTAGAAGTTTCATTTTAGGTTCATCACCCCCTTTTTAATTAAAAGTAAATAAATCACATATCACAAACCTGTTTCATAATAATATGACAATAGCTCCTCTTTTTCAACAAAACGCTGATATAACCAATCTGTTAATGCTTCTGTTTCCATGGGAACCTCTTTGATGGGATAGATTCTGACGGAGAAAAAAAAAAGACAGGTTGGTGGAAATTGAGCCGTGTATTTACCATTAAAAAATTGGAATTGAAGTAAAAAGTAAACCTAAAAGTACTTAATATCTGTACATTCCTAACAGGCTTCTAAACATCATCATCCTAAAGGAAAGCTGCACTGAAAAAATTATGCCAGCTGACAATGTTGATTGTCTTCTAAAAATATTGTCTGGTAGTTGAAGGGCGTCAAAAACCCAGAACAAATATACAGCAAGTGAAATCAGAACTCTTATAATTTTATTATTATGACCCCGTATGGATATAGCGCAGATATATTACGCAGCGCCTTACAAACTCCATAGTCATGTCACTAGCTGTCCCTCAAAGGCGCTCACAGTCTAATGTCCCACCATAGTCATATGTCATTATTACAGTCCAAGACCAATTTGGGGGAAGCCATTTATCCTAATTGCTTGTTTTTTGAATGTGGGAGGAAACGGGAGTACCCACAAAAACATGGGGAGAACCTGCAATCTCCATGCAGGTAGTGTTCTGGCCAAGATCCGAACATGGGACCCAGCGCTGCAAAGGCCAGAGTGATAACCACCGAACCACTGTGCTGCCCAACTCTTAGGCTATAAAACAAGGAATCAGACATTCTCTTAAGGGAATCTTCCATGTGGTTCAATGTCAGTAATCGATTCCCACGAGGGAATGTCCGATTCCCTGTTTAATCTCCTTAATCTGTTTACTGGGTTGATTTATTTGAGATGTCTGGGCTTTTTACTTTGCAAAATATTTCACTAAGCTAAGTGAACGTGCTAAAAATTCACCTTGCAAACAATATCCAATCAAATGATAGAAAATCTAAATATTAAAACATATATATGTTAGGGATTTGACAGGTTAAGGCAGGAGATAGATTTTTGATTGGCCCTTAAGTAGAACGCATTTTAAAAGGGAAACATTAGGATTAAGATAGGGTCACATAGGGCGGTATTTATTACATTTTATTCCAGAGACGGAAGGACATTCAATATTTTCTGAACATTTCAGCTGTGAAATTGCATAATTAAGAACGGTCTTCATTTACTGAAGTGAAGCTGCAGCCTTCTTTCAAATAAAACACCAAACCAATAGGCTGCAAATAAGGAATGAGAGTACCAGAGATTGCCCATAAAACACTAGTTTGATTTGCTCTAAAGGTCATTAGATCAATCGTCATGCTGTAAAGAACAAAAACGATACCTGTAGTACACATGAGTGACAGTTGCGGGTCGATAACCAAGAATCCAAGTCTGGATGTCCATGGGATGTGCATTGGGGTATGCAATTGTTGCATCGATCACCCACTGTAAACCTTTCGGCTTTCGATCTAGAAATAGAGAAAATTAGGATAATGGCTAGGAATTTTATTGCTAATGTAGTATACTAGTGTTCCCAATTGACTTAGCAATTCATTACAAATGTTTACTAACATGAAAAATGGACAACATGTTCATATTCCTGCACATTATAGCCTTTTCTCTTCTGAAGGTGTGTAATTACTCCTATTATTATTTTTAAACAGTATTTATATAGCGCCAACATATTACACAGCGCTGTACATTAAATAGGGGTTGCAAATGACAGACAGATACAGACAGTGACACAGGAGGGGGAGGAGAGGACCCTGCCCAGAAGAGCTTACAATCTAGAAGGTGGGGGAAGTAACAAACAATAGGAGGGGAGAAATAACTTTCAGGTCTTTAGGAAACCTCTTCTATAATTGCTACTACTACTAATTATCCACAGCTCACAGTATATTGTGGTGGTCAGTAGGAAGAAGGCCTCTTACATTGCTGGCCAGTTGGGAAGCTGCCACCCTTACAGATAGCCAAAAAGGTATCATACATCATTGGTGTCAGTTAAAACGACCTGGGAGTCACTAATTACTTCTTGCTCGTGGAACCCCTAGCAACCTTGGAGGAACCACAGGGTTCTATATACTTGCTTGGAGAGGAGCAAGAATGCAGCCATAGCAGACGCCTTTTACTTTGGTTGTCATACTAATCCTATTGCATCAGTAATCTGACTCAATGACCCAGATCAAGTATGCAAAAAAGAATTCTTACTAAACCAATGTTTTCCTGAGTACTATATTCAGGGTTTCAGCAAACAGCCAGAAGTTTTAGGAAAAAGGGTACAAAGTATTTTTATTGGCCAGGTAAGAAATTCCATGGATGCACAAGTCTCCAACCCATTTTTAATTCTTTCTAAAACAAAATTTCCCAAACTCTATCCTTCATTCTACCATCACAAGCTGTACAGTTTCTCAATGCCATATGTATTTAAAAAACCAAATATCAGCACACGTGTATTGCCGCTATTCAGTTAGGATTTTTTCTCCAAAATGTGTACTGGATGGAACACATACCAACCCATACAGTGAAAACCTGATAACTCGTCTGCCGACATTATGTAAGGCAAATGCTCATATTCACCAGCACTGTAACCTACAAGGAGAGTGAAGGCCACTGGATCTACAAGTCTCTCACTTTTAGAAAATCTTTTGTTCCTAGAGAGCTCATTCCAAAGTATCTAAAACCTCAATGGCTAGAGTGCTGGACGCACTACGTGAACCTTTACAGACCTCAGTAGTACAGCATTATACTGTACAGGGTCTATAATACCAAGATTTGATCTTGTTTCGAATGGGACAAATATGCCTCTGCTAGGGCTCCTCCATTGTCTGGCAATGGGATCCCCACATCATCACTACCACTGGTTTGGCCGTAATAGGCCAAGTTTTTAAGTTTGGATTTTCACCTAAGCTTTAGCTGTCACAAAAAAATGTCCATATAGAATTCCAAGCACAAAAAATCTAAAACACATGCTTTGTAGTAGCTTTATTATTGGAATATATGGAGAACCAACAAGCTGTAGCACACGTGGTTTAGTAGAAAAGGGGATTTAGGGTTGTCAGACATACTGAAGGATAAAACCCGGCACCTCTTCACCTTAGCAGAGGACGAATCTGAAGTGGGGTTTGCTATTTAATATGGTACAACCGTAGTCATTTTAAAGTAAAACTAAGCTGTACATGCACCTGCCAAAAGCTGGGATTTCTTGTACCTAGAGTGCAAAATCAGAATTGAATTTATAACAACCAATTTGTGACCAGACTGAAAAACGTTCATGCCTTATTCCCAGTCATTCTTCCATATATGAGCACCGGGTATTCTCCAAGCTGGGACCTAAGCAAGGGAGGGGTCTGTTTTTCTCCTCGCAGCTCCTATTCAGCTGTTTAACTATCGAATAAGTAACCTAAATCTAAAACATTTCTCCCAGATCATTAATATTTAATAGACAGGGACAGCTGGATGCACTTTTCGCTCCGGCTCTGCATTCCTCAGTAAATGAACAAACAAGAGAAACCCAAACATTTATATTGAAGCCGCATTTAATCCTTTGCGGAGCAGGCCAGCATCTGAACATCTGATCACCGCCGCTATTACAGCTTGCTGCGTGTATGTGGCCCTAATGGTTCCGTTTGGTAAATTTAACAAAAATACTGCCAGCTGCAGCCAAGTGGAGCTTTCATGCTTGATGCCAGTTCAGCCTCTGCAAAGACAGAATGAGTCGGAAGGTTTCTACATAGGGAGATAGCTGTAGATGAATGCTAACAACACAAACGAACAATGTGGTTGTATTATTTTACTTAATCAGATCATATGGTATGCTTTGGGTATCTGTGGACAGATTTGTTCATACATTGGGCTTGATTTGTTTAAGCTCTCTAAGGCTGTAGAAGACACACTTTCATTAGTGAAGCTGGGTGATCCAGTAAACCTGGAATGGATCTGGTCCAGGATTTAAAATATTTGCTAGCTTATAGCAAAATGACTTTGAAGAAATCCATTCCAGGTTGCCTGGATCACCCAGTTTCACTGATGAAAGTGTACCCTCTCCAGCCTTAGAGAGCTTTAATAAATCAACCCATTATCTCAAATAACTCTAGGGTTGTCATCTGTTAAAGACAGAACAATTCATATAAATTACCGTTGTATGTAATAATTCAGCAAAGAGCCAGACAGCTAGAAGTAGGAGGAAAGGAAAGTATTTATAATAGGCCAGGTAAAAAGTTCCAAAGATGCACAAGTCCCCACCCCAATGTAATATGTTTCTATAACAGTCTTTCTGGGCTTTTTTAACATCTTCAGGGAACTCCTGCTATATTCACAGCACACAGTATATTAGCATGGTGGTCTGTGAGCAGAATGTTACCCTTGCAAATAACCAAAATTATTCATCAAGGAACCCCTAACAACCTCAGAAGGAACATTAGGGTTTCACAGATCCCAAAGTTTACCTAACACTGCTCCCTTCATTCTACCATCACAAGTTGTAATGTCCGATTGTCACATGCAGTGTTCCTCTCAGCCCTTTTTCTTTGGGCGCACCACCTGGCACTTTTCAGTACCCACCTGGCTGTGTTTTGGGTGAAAACACTAAAAATTACCAAGGTGGTGTAGCTAAAAGGCGCTGGGGCGAACACTGTTACCCAAGACTGAACAAGCCAAAAACATTCTTGTATACAGTGATCCAACAAACAGCCAGGAAGATGTAAGTTTTATTAGATTGACTGATCCCTATGAATTGCACAAGTCAACATGGATTGTAATACAGTAGTAGGGGTTTTAAGAAGATTTTTTTCATGCTGAATTAAAAAAAATGTGATTAAGCTTTTTCTTCAATATTCCCATCATTTAGTAATATTACAGGACTTTATTTTAAAATATAATATATTTGTATTTTTCTAGAGTAAAATCCAGTTAGTAATTCATCACCAGCATAAATAGCTTTGAGATATATATAAAGGTAGAGATGACAGCACAGAACATTTGTCTAGACATAAGCCCTAGAGAACGGCTCCTTTGCTAGTCTGGGACCTGAGAAAACCATAAGTGTAAATTTTCACTCATCATGGTAAAAGTCAGCTATACCATCAGCACAGTGCTTCTTTAAAATTATCCCCACCACCACTACCACCAGACTACCCACCTGTCCTAATTCCTGCCAGATCATAAAAGGGTGGCCTGTAAGAAACCACTGAAATATCCATGCAGAATTGACTGGATGGGCACCTCCAATTCCATGCATGCTCAATAGAGGTCCCATTTAATTCAATGCAAAAGGTGAATTACGAATTGTGAATTGCCTATTGAGATACCCCAATAGTCTGTTATAAATCTCATTCACTGCTCTTAAGCTCTACAACTTTTGCACAATTGCAGGGCTGGTAACAGAAAGACAGCCAATGCATAAATGGGAATAAAGACTTCCATACATTATAATAATAGCCCTCGTTTCTACCTAGGAACATGCACATGCAACATGCATGGTAGTTACCCATCTTTATCTCTACACCTACATCGGTACTGCTACACCTATACTACCAAATTCTTGAAAAACATCCAAATAGCAAAAAAACAAAAGGAACTATACCATTGCTCTTTTCTCAAAATCTATTAGTGAATAAAGCACAGCTCACCAACCTTTGGGGGTCACATTGAGAAAGGTGGAGGAAGATAAAATACAGTACAGTGTTCACCCCAGCCCCTTTTAGCTGGGTGCACCACCCAGAAATTTTCAGTAACCATTGGGGTTTTTGAGTGGTTACTATAAAGTTGGGTCACAATAGAGGGACTGCAATCTGCCTACAGCTCCTTTCTACCCAGGTTTAAAAAAAATTCTGGGAAGAATACTGTAGTGATGCATGGGAGTTCATTTGATCATAGCACTGAAAGCTGTGTAAGTGGCCACAAAGGATGTGAATGCTCAGCCCATGTCTGGTCTCTATTCTGCAATACTCCCAGGTCATCCAGACATGTGTTATCACTCCATTGCTGCAGCACACCCCCATAAATAATGAGACTTGCTGAATCATAGATCTTACAAGGAATGTCAGCTCTAAATCATCTTGCATAAAGCAAGTACTAATTATGAAATACAATCACCATCTAATTTGGGAATTTACAACCACAAACGCCTAATTGCTGATATGTTTAAGTTTATTGAATATGTCAGTCTGAAAAACCCCCATGAGGCAGACAATCCCCCGTTCATAAATAATTCACACCGGAGCCTAATTTCTACTTGTTCCCAGATTTGCTTTCTTCTACTGATCCCTGTGTCACTATTAATAGCAAAAATACGACCTTAAACTATTATTATTATTATTATTATTATTATACAATTATAATGTAAAAATTATAATAATTCTTTTTTTTTGCCTACCTCTGAATAAACTATTGCTTTTTGGTTGTTAGCAAGAATGTTTTTACTCTCTTGTGTTTTATTTTTGGATAAACTAGATGGTGTATTTGAAGTATGTTAAATGTATGGAAAACATGCACAATACAATGAACAAGTATAAACTGAAGTACAGGAAAGTGAAATTCCAGCCATTTCAGATTTGGATTAGGAAGAAGCAATAACCATTATCAAGATTTTATACCTGTCTCCATAGTAGAGATATCTAATTTGTCACCTGGCCTGGGTAATATCCAAAAACCCTTTAACCCCCCCCCCCCCAAGCTTCTTCCTAAAAACACCTTGTATCAAAACCATCATCACGCTTGGGTTATCTGGTTTATTTGCAGTACTCACTTAGTGCAATTTCTTCATCGATGTTAATTCTTTACACTAAATTTGCTTTATCGGAAGGGTGACTGTGACATAAGTGATATTCATATATTCATGATGCTGCAAACCACAGACTGACCAATAAACATAAATCTATAGAATATGATGGATACAGCTGAGAAACTCTCAGCACTCTTTAAATGTAATGTATTGATTTTCTCTCAGCAGGAAACAAACATGCTCTTGTTTACGATCAGGAAAGTCTTGATACTAAAGTGGTACAGCTCTGTCTGCTGTATGAACTTTGAGGATCTGAGTAATAGTTATGGTAAGGTCATTCAAGTGGACAGATCTCAGGATCCAGGGAGAAGGTTAAAAAGGTACAGCTATGGGTTCTCTTTGAAGTCAATCAATTTACCAGTTCTGTGCCCATTCCATTAAAAAAAACTGTAGACTGACCACTAAGACAAACAAAACCTCATACGTGAAAGGTAATGGTGATGGCAGCAATGTACGTCCTCCTCAGCCAAGGGATCAACACAAATGTCTATGTGCATGAGAAGACCACAGGGCGAACCAAATATTGTTACCTAATAGTATTTTTACAATAAAATTGGGGATTCTTAAAAAGTAGATGGCTCCTTACAAGGCCATATGAGGTCCAATGGAGCAGTTTGTCCCCCGATCTGCTGCCTATGCAGGATGTGAATTTCAACAAGCAGTCCGACCAGACCAAATACAAATGAAATAAGATCAAAGAAGTGCAAACATTTTTAGCGTCCACACTGGCCCTATTTTAAGTCGTATTCTAATGTCCACCTTTTATATTTTTAATTAGTTTATGTCTGCCTATTCTCACAAATCTTTATTGCTCGCAACAACTGGCAGCTCAGACTGCACTTTGGTTATGCTGCTTATACACATACCAAGGCCAGTTTCTGGAGGACCCAAAAAAATTAACTTTTTGGAGGTGTATGGGAAACTGGAGTGCTCAGGGTTAAACCAACATGAACACAGGGAAAACATGCAAATTCCTTGCAGATAATGTCCTAGCTGAGATTTTAATTTAGGACCTAGTGCCATAGCAGCAACAATGCTAACCCCTATATGTTAAGGTAACCTGTCATAGGGCAGCTTCCATTCTCCAATCACACAGATCATTTTTAGAATCCACACACAAGGGAAGTAGCAGCATGGTCAATGAATACAAATACTATAGGCGCCAATCTTGAAACTAGTATAAGACCAGAGGAGACCACCGAATCACCAGAATCAGAGAATGGAAATTTCCTTAAACAGGTATTGTTAGGTATGACTGCAAGAAGTTACACAGCTAGTTGTGCAATGCAAGAATACAAATACATCTAGAGCAGAAAAATGTCTTCATATTGATGTAGATGTGTCCGTCCTACAGTAATTCTTCCTATATATACATAAACACTCAAAAATTTGTGGGGGCTGAACCTTCTGATTTTGGGACAATGTTTGTATACAGTTGTGTTCACTATATTCAAACCAAAATGTGCCATATTTTTTAATGCCACCAGGATTTTCCAAGCCAATAGAAGTTGCTAGTCTTTGATATCTATCAATAGTTAACTTGCCTGCCTAAGGCTTCAATGAATTCAATGTGACAGAAGAAGCAAACGAGCCATTTGGGCTTTGGTTGGCCCCGGCAGGGTAAGTGCTTCGCAGTTACAGAGACTTGCCTTGAAACAAACTATTTATTTCGTTCATTTATGCGTTTATATAGTGCTGACATTTCCCGCAGAGTACACTATTTAATGCTGATGGTGTCCTGGCTAAATTACCTTTTTATTTTTTTAACTGTGCCTGTAGACTCCTTTACAGCATGCATTGTGCTCAGGGGCGATTGTTTGTTTTGCTCATTGCCACAGGGACTTGTCTTCATCTAGAGCTGCACTATTTTCATATCATGTTTTATTTTTTTGATTAGTCCTAAAATCCATTTTTTTTCCCTTTAAGCACATTGACCTTCACTGAAGCACAAACTGGAAAAAGCAAGCTCTGCATATTATCATCTTGGTAACGATGGTCAATGGCTGTAGCAGAGGGTATATATCTGATATAAGCAGTCCGGTCCAAAGTGCTCTGCAGTCAGTACAGCCTCAGAACAAATCAATAAACGCTCTAATGATTCCAATGAAGAATTTGTTCTGTGCTATATTAGTTTGGGATAGGTGCAGGCACTTTCACTTGAAAAGATTATGGAAAATTGTATTAACCCAACAGGCTATTACTGGCAGGCAATAGCATTAGGATATAAATTCCTGGCCAAGCTGCAGCAGCTGTGTGTGATCATGTGGTAATCTTATAAAGACTTTGCTGTGTGTTCTCAGCTCAGGTATTTCAGACACAACACTGCAAGTGACCTCCATGTCCTTCAGTTGGCGGTGAAGAAAGGCTCAGACATTGAATCATGTCAGCACAGTGACAAAATCCTGGGTATAAAGGAAAGTATGTCATTGAGATGAAAACAAAAAAAAGGACATATTACCAAATGTGCAGTACCAGCCTTTAGAAAGCAATTCGGCTAGCAATCTAAAGGTTTAACTTATTGAACGATGCAATGTCCCGCCAACCCAAAAAGCGAACCCAATGGACAAGGCATTATTTTTTAACTTTTAAAAAAAGTTCTCAAACTTAAAGTGTTTTAAAGCTCTTGGTGAATCCAGTGCCGTATGTTCACACATATGGCTTGGAATAGTGTCAGCCACTATGGGTACAAAAAACTTTTTGAAAAAATCATTCACTGCATTCGGAGAGCATTCCAAGACTTCTCAACATTGGATCAAAATCTGCCCTGCAACTTTATTAAACTAAAAATTCGCCTTTGATGGTGTATAGAAAGTTAAGAATGATTTCAAGTCAAAAATGTCATTTTATTTGTCTACACAGAGGTTTCATTTTTTTCTAAATACTAGGAACATTTGAAAGTGGATAAGCCAGGAACACACAGTAGCAATGGGGCAAAATACAGAAAATTTTCCTGGGGAAAATCCTAATGGCACGGTGAATAGACTAGGCCAGCGGTCGCCAACGGGGTGGTCCACGGCTCTGGCCGATGACCCCCCGAGCGGGGTCAGGAGAAGGACCCCACTGGGGGGACCTCGGCCACAGCCGGGCACCACGTCCCCCGTACAAGTCCCAGGTTCAGGGAAGTGGGCGAGCTGTCCCTGAACATAACCCACCCACTCTCCCATTGCAGCGCCTCTTTAATTAAAACCTGGCTCCCTGCGCATGCACGGTCAGGAGCCGGTAATTTTAGTGGTCCGCGGAACTGAAAAGGTTGGCGACCACTGGACTAGGCCATATACACCACTACAGTTGGTTTATATGTAAAGCAGGGCCAGGTAAGGTTGATTTATTCAATCATGTTTACAATAAATAGCTAGCTGAATGTTTTTGCAATAGCCAACAATATGCTATGTACATAATCGAATTTACAGCCTTACCCACTACTGGAGAGTGACCTCCTTTCAGCGTTCCGTTCTCTTGTTGTGCCAGCAACGTCTTCAGAATAACCTGCGTAGCACCCAATCTTGGCAGGGTGACATGCGTGAGAAATGGCAGGTTGTTTTTCTTGGCGTACAACTGGCTTGTTTCCCTTCTTTTCCTGAGAAAGCCACCTTCCGGGAATAAGATGATCCACTTTCTATCTCGACTTCTGTAATACTTCTCAAGGTGGTCCTTGAGGAAGATCAGCTGCTGGTCCCTGTAGGCTTTACCCTAGAAGGACACAGATAGGATAGATGAGAAAGCTGATCTGGTCTATTGACAGAGGCCAAATCAGTAGACCAAATAAAAAAAACATGATTTCTAGTATGTCATTCAAATTTGGTTTTTCCCCTTCATTAGAAGGCAAATGATAAAGCACTCCTAAGTCCTCTTCCCTCGAATACACTATATGAACATGATATGTTACCAACCCTGCAAACTATTTAGTTCTCACACTCTAGCAACCAGAAAAATGGCATTATAAAGTTGAAGAAGTGGGGATCTCTTATTTGATCACTACTTCTTTTGTGGGATACACAACAGCCATAGGGGCTTATTTAATAAAGCTCTCTAAAGCTACACTTTCATCAATGAAGCTGGCTGACCCTGAAAATCTGGAACGGATTTCTTCAAGGGTATTTGCAATTTACTTGCAAATGTTTTGAATCCTGGACCAGATCCATTCCAGGTTTGCTGAATCACCCAGCCAGCTAAAAAAAATAAAAGTAATAAAAAGTGATAAAAGCAGCACGGTGGCTCAGGGGTTAGCACTCCGACCTTTGCAGCACTAGGTCCCAGGTTCGATTCCCAGCCAGGACACTATCTGCATGGTGGTTCTCCCCGTATCTGCGTGGGTTTCCTCTGGGTACTCCGGTTTCCTCCCACATCCCAAAAACATGCAGTGGTATTAATTGGCTTCTCCGTAAAAATTGACCTTAGACTACAATAATGACATATGACGATGGTAGGGACAATTAGATTGTGAGCTCCTTTGAGGGACAGTTAGTGACACAAATATGGACTTTGTACAGCGCTGCGTAATATGATGGCGCTATATAAATACGGTGTAGTAATAATAATTCTCTCCAGCCTTGGAGAGCTTTATTAAATCAGGCCCATAATGTCCAATTCTGTTTCTGTCTACCTGCTTTAGGTGGACCCACACACTACTGTATCTCCTGTTACATTTTCAGTAGTATGATATGATAAACTGAAACCAATCATACCAGACATAGAACGTGCGCCGAGCGGTCATTAAACGCTTGTCAGGAAGGTAAAATCTACAATTTAACATAAATATAAGTTTTGGGTGAACTGACCCTTTCACATTCATCTTTGAAGACTTTTAATTCAGCTAAACACTCCAGCTTGCTTGGTATTATTAGTACTTAGTATTTTGCAGTTTTTGAACAGTTTTCATATCCCTGCGGAAATTGGGTAAATCTTCATCGGAGGAGGCTAAAAAATGGTTTCATCTACGTCCAGCCTCACAGCCGTCCTGACCGCATCCCTTCCCTTTCTATGAAAGGATTCCTCATAAGCCAACGCACAGCTATATAAACGTCTCCCGCCTCTCAGCGTGAGGCTTGGGGGATTTTTGCATAATTATTACATTTACTTCTTCAAGCATAAAAAGCATGGGGAATATTAGGAATGCTACACTAATTACTGACCTAAAAGCTAATAACAACCTTGAAAATAGCTATGTTTGCTAATTATTTCTTGGTGGACTGGGCGGAAAAACAATATTTTTTTTTTTATCTTAAAGGACAAGTTGATTTTTACTAACTGGGTCAATCTAAAAAGGGTTTTTGTGCTTTGAAGTTTTTTTTTTTTTTTTTTTTTTACATTTTGTCAGACAGTTTCCAGATCTCTGTTCTTGGCTGGGGATGTGAGACGAGTTAGTGTCCTGTTTGATGCATTGCTAGAGACGACTTTATGTGAGAAGTTTAGATAAAGTTAAAAAACATTACCAAAAGAGGAGAACTTGGACCGTGGTTAAATCCAGCCTGCTAACAACAGGAAAAAGAAGAAAAGAAGAATGGATGTTGGATACCTGCAAAATCTCTGCAGATGCTCCTTGGGTCCACAAGCTCAACAAATATCCACATAATATATATCGTAAAAAGACATTTACCTGGCAAAAGATTTATATTTCTGTCTAGTAGGAGCTGATTTATACACAGCAGAGGGACCATTCGATTCTGCCTAGCAGGGAGAATACTTTGACTTGCAGAATACTACTAATCTTTAGGAGAAATAGCCCCGAGCACTGTGCTGCAGTGTCTTCTCACAAGATTTGGGGTATTCATCAATCCTTGGGATCTTACCAATAGAATGATGACACCACCCTTGCACCAAGGAATCCATTCAGTTCATTGTGGTGAAATGTATCGTTTCCTCCCCTGTTGTTTTTAATGTACGTTTTTAAGTGGAGAGCTTACAAAGCACCTTTGTAAACTTTCTTGGTAACTACCCCTTCAACCTAAAACCCCCTGTCCCCCCTGACCTCCCTATACTTCCTTTACCAGTGCTCCTTCATAGCACCTTGTAGCCGGTACAAATACTTCAATGTTTTTGCAAAGGCAGCTACCTGACCACCGTATACTTACTGTGAGCAACTAAACTGTCGCTTTCATGTTAAGAGGAAATTGTTACCTTCTCCCTTCTTGAGCAAAGTAGGGATCCAAGCACTGTCCTATAACCAAGTCACTGCTCTCTAACATTGCCAAGTTCAGTGCTGGGTGTAACAGAGGAAGAATAAATGGGGAGAAGGCAAAAGTTCTCAGGAAAAAAAAGGGGTCTTAAGGGGCAGAGGTACAGTTGCTTCCCCTCAATAAACAAGGCGAAAGTGTCTCAAACAAAAGCATTTACATTTTTATTTTTTTTCTTAATTTGCAATACATAAATAGGAGCTTACCTGTCGGATAAAAAAGTCTCCATGTACAAGGGACACTATACCAAAATTGGTATATTTAAATATATGGTCCATAAGCCACATCATCTGCCGAACCACCTGCAATGACAATGATTAATATGAAACTTCTGAACAACAACAAATAAAACAAGCATATGTAGATGTTGTGTAAACATTCAGAGCATACAAAACTGAATTACAACCTGTTTCAAAGTCCAATTGTATTTTTTTTTTTTGTGAGTGTCTAGAGAAGGAAAAGAGAGACCCTGAAGCATTGACATTGGATAAATGGGACTCAATGTCCTGCTTCTATAAATTCTCAGACCTCCCCATTTCCTTGATGACATTGTGGAATGTTTTTGTTTTCATTTAGTCCTGGTATATTCTTTGAGGCAGAGAAATGAGACAGGGAACACTGTCCATGGATCTGATGAAAGGGCGTTCTGTATACAAGCATAGCTTGCTGTCTAGCAGTGCAGAGAATGTAAAGTTTACAACATATGGATTTGGTCAGGGGAAACACTAAAATTCCATCTAACTCACATTTTTTTTAAATTTTTAATAAGTATGTAAAGTGACTGCATTAGAGATTCAAATAATTCAAATAATGGTGCCGCACACAAAGTCAGTCACTGGGGACAATGTAATTCCTGCAAACGGAAGTCCACCTAGGAGCAGGCAGTAAAGATTGCTCCTTCCAAGGACGCAGTGATGACGGGTCCTGGACCCGTCATCACTGCAGGGCAGGGCAGCTGCACACAAGTATATGCAATAATTCCTGATTATGGCAGAAACTCACCACCCACCAACAAGTTTAGTTCTGCTTTAAGGCATTAGATTTAAGCTTGCAGCAAAATTTAAAATCCCTTTCGTCACGCTTTTCTGTGCCTGACAATGCAATCATCAAAAAAGCTTACATCCTTAAAAACCAGCGTCCCAGATTTATCAGTGAAGTCCAATCCCAGCATTTGTACTGTGACATGGTCCACAAGTGCTGGAATTGGACTTCGTAATAAGCAGTATTCATATGGAAGTAGTAGAACGAATAAAGGTTGCAGGGGGAAAGGGAGGTTGTAGGGCGTATGAGGCCACAGTGGCATGTTAAGTGACTCACTTAAGTCAATTATGACCAGAAACGACCATGCAGAGCATAGAAACACTCTAAACTATTCATTTTCATAGCACCCAAACACATTGAGTGTATAAATACAGGAGGCATGCAGTTACTGCACATGTGCGGCGTTACCAATAATGGTGCAATGCAACAATGGCAGCTCAATAAAAATAATTGGCTCCATTTAAACAATTAGCTTTTAAACCAGCTTTTTTTCCCATCACCTCAACTCAAATCCAAAGATTATACTTGGGAAAAACCTCTGAAAAGGAAACATTTAAGGCACTGACCCATATCTATATTGTGCCTATACATCAGTGGATAGCCACATTCTTGAGTTCCTTCCAAGCAACCAATCAGTGTCTAACTTTTCTATTGTTGGGGGAAGTATAAAGGATGTAAAGAAGGCACTGACTGCTGGATGGAGGGCACCACAGTTTTCCCCAGTTAGGCACAGCATGCAGAACAAAGCCAGCAACTGAAGGCGAAATATTTTGCTCATGAATGGTAATAATTAATGCAACTGAAAAAAAAATCCCCAAATCTCCTTTAAAAAAATGTGTTCTTTTTCATTTAATAAATTCTACTAATTTGGCTCCTTGTTTACAGCTTCCATTAAATTAGACTAAAAGGCACTATGACCAGACCTGCCGGACTCCTGTGTGTACTTGGCTCGGCCTTGCTGGCTGGAAGTCACAAGTTCTGGTACCACAAAACATTGCTCAATATTTTCTGGTAGTGCCGCTGATTGACAGAGGGATGCAGGGTCACACTCCAATGCAATTATTTACATTAAAGGGAGATCTAAAAATAAATGAAGGACAAATTGCTTATGACAGACCGGCTGGTAATTATGAAAGGCATGGAGAAATGTGAAAACTCTAAAGTCATTCCACATAAAATTCATATTTCAGGACAAGAAGTGTCCACTGCTTTCCTATATCTATCAGCGGAACCAATTGTGAGTTCAACACTTTTCTCAGGTGTCTCTACCACTGCAGGAAGTCCCAACAGGAATGGCTTTCTCCCTGCATGGTCTTTTCATTTTCCATTATTCTGTTTTTCTCACTTCTCATCTTGTTAACAGGATAGGAAGTATGGGGAGGCTGTAACCTTCAGAACAAGGACACATGCAGCAATAAAAGTCTAAGGTACTGACCCCTTACTGATCTCTTCTAAAACTAGAAAAACTTTTCTAAAGTTACTCCTAAAATTTTTTCTAAGCTTTTGTCTAATGGAGTGATTAAGGATCAGATTCTCTTAGCACACTTAGATTCTCTTTCACTTTCTGTTAACAATGGTTGTTACAGACAGGAAGTGAGAGAAATTCTATATTAGGGACAGAGACATAAAAGACGACAGAGATCTGGGGCTTCTCCTACTCAAAGCTAGTAGGAAAGAGTTCGTATTCTTATCCAGCTACCACTATCCAGGTTATCAGCCTTAAAAAAAAAAAAACACAAGTGGGGTTCTAAACGTTCCCCACTCCACACAGTTTTGACGTAATAAATACTTTAAAGCAAGTGCAATAGGAATATTTATTCTCATTTATTCTGAGTGACATAACTTTGAAGTAAATCTGTATAAACCCTTTTCTCAGTGCAGGAACTTCCTGTAATAAAGACCAGGCATTGCTGTTCACCCTTTTCATGCATGATGACTGGTCTTGTATTATAGGTTTCTGAATGCAGTCTGTTGTGGCTGGTTGGGTCCCTTCCAGAGCTCCACTGTCTGCAGAGGCTTTGAGCAGCACAGCAATGATACCACCAACACTTGTACAAGGCAATATAAGGGTATATAAATATATTTAAATGGCATTTTTGTGGCTGGAGTCTAGCTTTAAATCTTTATATTAAAAAAAAAAAAAAAAAAAAAAAAAAAAAGATAAGCCAGATAAAGTACACCAATCTAGTGTAATTTATCACTTAAAGAGAAACGATGGATCCTCATTAAAAACTTTTTATGCAAGTTCAAAGAACCGTAGATTGTTCGGCACCGATTACAAAGAAACTTAAACTTCTTCCTACTGCACAATCACTTTCAATAAAGAGACACCATACCTGGCCTTTGTCCTGTAAGCACATCATTAATGTGCACACGTCTCCTGTCGCTTGATGGTTCACCAGCATGACGGCTTCGTCTTCTGTGATCGTGTGGACGTCGTCACCCCATTCAATAACTGCAATCACAAGAAAATCCTGCCATTAGCTTGGTACTGCCAGGAGAAACGCTTGTATTAAAGACTTTGTAAAGGCCGCCTGCTATTAGTGAAATAATTATGGTTTAAAGAATAGAACAGGTGAGCACACTTATTTCCCCTACAACACGTAGAAGGCTGTGTTCTGAATTACATTACAGCATTAGCTAAGCAGGGAACCTACATTCAGAAAATTGGTATAGAAAGATAGGAAAATGGGAGATTACTTATCTCAAAATCTATTCTCTAAAAGTTCAAAGTACCACAAGAAAAATTAAATGGAATAAGTAATTTTTTTACACATATTCTAACTGCTTATGTTTATAGGCATACCAATTACTTTTAGGATCCTTTCTTTCTAGCAACTTTGCAGGAGAGATTTGCAGCAACAATAACTCCCTCTACTTTCATTCTGTGATTTGTATCTGGATACAAAAGTTGCTGCTGTAGCTGTTTACCCTTCTTATATAGGCATGAAATCACTGGTGCGCCCCAGGTATCAGCTGCATTGGATAACATAAGTAGCTACTGCAGCTGGCTATTGTGTTCAAATGCTGCAAAATATGTATTACTGAGTTTGAACAACACACATCATGCAGACTGTAATTCATGTTTTCCTACCAACAAAAATACTAGGTAGAGTGATTCTGTAGCTGCTCTAAAATGACAATTGTAGTAAAAAGAACCCATAACACTAGACTGTGGACAGCCAAACTTGCACAGAATAGTTTTGCACCCAGTTCTCAAATGTTGCAGTGATTGTGTTTACACTTTTGCTCAGACTTAAGCTACGTACACACTTCCAACTATTATCGTTTGTAAACGAACGATCCTGCACGATATCTGCGAACGATCGTATAGCTCATTTGCAATCCCTATTTAATGTACAGCGCTGCGTAATATGTTGGCGCTATATAAATCCTGTTTATTAATAATAATAATAATAATAATAATACAAGATACATCCTTATGAGCTTTAACGGCTCTTTGCTCCATCGTTGAATCACACAGATGTTTCTCGTAATGACGTTGCTGGTTATGGAATCCTAGGAAATTATAGAGTCACTGTGCTTTATATAGCTTGGGATATACCACAGCCTGCAATTATTCATCACTATCTTACTGCCATTCTATCACAAAAGTCCTACTGAAAATACAAAAATATGGTTTATCCTACATGTAGTGTGAAATTCATTGAGTGATTAAATCTAACTAGGCATCACAGTTGGCTCAATTGCTATCACTCTTGCCTTTGCAGTGCTTGGTCATAGGATGGAATCTCAGTTGGGACACTATCTGCAAGGGGTTTGTATATTTTCCCCATGGGCTTCCTCCCAAAAATTGGCCTTACATTGTGTTAAAGATATGACTGTGGTAGGGAGATTAGATTGTAAGCCTCTTTGAGGGACATGGACCAGGAAGGCAGATTTAGGCAAGTAATTTCCTTCTTCATAAGCTTAAGAAATGTTTGAATCTGTGAAATCGGTTAGGGGAGGGAAAATAAAGAGTGGCCAGGTTTGGAATTTTTCTCAGAAATGGGTTTTGAGAATTTACGGAAAAAAAAAAAAAAAGGATAGATACATAAAATAATAAATTAAACACACCAATAAATAACAATCTAGAATTTTTCTGACTAATTCAGTTTAACCTTTTATTTTCTAGATAAATCTAGGGTTTCTGGATAGTTGTTGAAAAATAAGCACGAAATATAACTTTATGCATCATGATCCAGTTTTTATATATCAGTCGCTACGTAAATCTGAATGAATCAGCTCATACAGTAGAGGAAATGGAAGAAAGAGGAGACTTTTGGGAAAACAAGGTGAAAGTAATATCTTGTTTGCAGACCTGCAGATCATAATAAAAGGTAATATGGTAATAACAGCAGCTATTAATGTAGTATTTCTGTGATAAGGCACATTTACTGCTTTTCAAAGAGCACATTTATGGGCGGGTTTCTAAGTAACTGCTAACTGGTTTTAGTTCCCATGCTAAAAGGAAGCTAATAGGACTTTATGACAGGTCAGCAGGTGCAAAACTGAGAACAGAAATCTAAATTGACTTTGGAAATAAAATGATCAAAGCAAAGCCTCCGAATGACAGAAAAAAAAATAAACAAGACAAAAATACATTATGTGATTGAAGATTTATTCAATTTAGGTTAAATTATGCTATGATGATTAAAAAATAATTACCACCCAAAAAGAAAAAAAAAAACTGATCCACTTTTATCCAACATATTTTAAAAGTGGCTATCAGGCAAAAAATGCAAATAGGTGGTGATTTGTTATCCGATTAGCACGCTCATTCCTAATAAAAGCAGGTCCCACACATTCTTTCCTGAGCAATTAATCCAGTGTTTTTCAACTACGGTTTTTCCAGAAGTTGCTAGGGGTTCCAGTAATAAAAAAAATTTGTACTTCTCAGGTCAGATTAAGTGACACCAATGATTTTTTTGGTTGTGTGTAAGGATGACATTCCTTCCACTGACCACCACACTGCGAGCTGTGGATATATTATTATAGAAAGGGGTTCCCTGAAGACCCGAAAGTTATTTCAAGGGTTGCCCAATGTTAAAAAGTCTGAGAAATTCTGAATTATTCACTTGCTGATCTGCATGCACCAGAAGAGTCAAACAACTAACAGGCATTGATCACAACAAAGTTACAACCTAGAAATATTCATAGCAAGGTTAAAAAAGAACAATTTGCTTTACATGTTGATAAGTGCACCCAATGGAGTCTTCAAAAGGGAATAGCCGATCCACCAGGATTGGGGGAACGTGTCTGTGTTGCCCTGAGCAACCATATTCTTGGAATTTAATGTAGGTGGCCAATGGTAACTGGCTGGTTGCTCTGAGACATTGTTAATTCCCTATCTACGACATATTGGGGCACCATAGAAGCCATTTTGCTCCTCCAGAAAGCAAAGTAATTATTACAATAAAGGTCTCACTGGAGCAGGGCCCCCAGGCCCATCCATTCTAATTTGTCTAGAACAAAAACAACTCTGCAAGTTTTCACTCAGCTATCCACTTTGTTGATTTGCAAACCGTCAATGCTATACCAGCCATTTTCCATACATTTCTGTTTGCCCAGCAAATTTTTGGTTTTGCATAAAGCAAAGAGGTATTAAAAACCCTTCAGGTTGTTCTTGGCGCCTCATTAGGGAGATTTCCCATCATTTCCTGTCCTAAAGACCTAACAGTAAATAAGCCCCCCAAAGCGAAAGTATTTCTTTCTCAGAGTTGTCCCCGCTGGAGGATTTTCCAAGCGACAGGTACACTTAAAAAGGGAAACACATCGGATTTTAATGGCTACTTCATATAAACTCAAGATTGGGGCCTAATGCTGAACAGAAGCAAGGATCCAATCTATTTATATGGCGTCTATCTTGCAGTTGCTAGGCAACACCTAGGACATTGTTGTTGTGGCCGATGCCAGGTACCCAAACAGCACCGCTCAGCTTTCCAGGGTTGTCTGGAAATTCTTGGCACACATTTGGTATAGGGGGAAGCTGTTACACAAATCTATGACTTCACGGTTAATCTGTATAAACATGTTTTAAAATACAGGACTGAAACTAAAAAACAGGCTTTTCTGTGCAGCCAGGCCTTGCTTACCTTGAGGCCTTGTGTTGTGGTATTAGACATAAAAACTGTTTGGATGCCACTCACATAAACTAAGGCAGCGTTATACCCGTGTTATAGCGCGCTGCAATGCATGATGATGCATGGTGGTATGCAGAATTAGAAAAACGGGCCTTGTGAAGAATTCCAATTGGCTACTATTAATTACAACTCAATTCACATTTTTTTGTTTTTTTTCTTTTGTTTCCGTTTTTGTTTTTTGCATAACTGAAACCATCTGAAAATGTTTGCTGCCTGGCTGTCTGTTTTTAATATACAAGGATAGTTGGGACACCTTTTTGCACCAATAACTGGTCACTATATTGTCATCCAGCTTTTATGCCTTTTTATATTACAAGGTGGACTGTTTTTCTAACACATAATTTGTAACCTCATGAGGTTTGTAGCACAATGATATATGCTTTATTACTGTCATAGCAGTATATGTTTCCAGTGGCAAAAAAAAGAAGTTATAAGATCAGGGTCAATATTATGCAACATTATGTTTTCAGGAAACAATGAATTACCACACACTGAAAGTCAGCCGAATATGAAACTGTATTGCAATGATGATGAGAACAGAACCACCGCCTATATCCCAGCCTCAGACATTGTTTCCTACACCAATGGGACCTAGCTGAAATACTAGGACACGGGAAGGGGCTGGGAATTACAGCAAATGACTTGCATAAGAAGTATCACATAGAAAAATGCATTTAAAATTCCAGCAGGACAAATTAAATATAAACCAACCTAAGGCTGGGTCTACATGGACGTTTTGTAAAAAGGCATGTAAACGTTCCTACTGCGTTTATAAGCGTTTTTATGCACTGAAAACAAAAAGCTGAAAAATGTCTATGCCGCGTTTATCCGCGTTTTACCGTGTTTTACCGCAATTTTACAAGCGTTTTAGCACTTGGTAGAAATGCAAACTGTAACCCTGGGCAGTGATTTCTGCAAGTACAGGAAGTACATACATCCCTGCATACATGTGATAATGTGATCATGCAACAGTACAGTGACAAATGTAACAGTATACACAGAAAAGAGTGTCCTGGTGTAGATTAGCCCATTGGAATGCATGGGGACTTCAAACAAGGGCTTTAAAAGCCTCAGGTTAAACGCTGGGGAAACAGTCCGTGTAGACTAAGCCTAACATAGCTACATTTAAAGGCAATAAATAAAATAAAAAAATAAAAAACAAACAAATTACATGTGTCAACATGCATGTGGGGCACCATAGTGGCTCAGTGGTTAGCATCTCAGCCAGGACACGATCTGCATGGAGTTTGCAGGTTCTCCCCATGTTTGTGTGGGTTTTCCTCTGGGTACACCGGTTTCCTCCCACATTACAAAAACATGCAGTTAGGTTAAATAATTGCCCCTCTCTAATTAGCCTTGCACTGTATTAAAGACATGTGACTATGGTAGGGACATTAGATTGTGAGCAACTTCGAGGGACAGCTAATTACAGGACTATCGACTTTGTAAAGCGCTGCGTAATATGTCGGCGCTATATAAACAAAGGTATAAAAATGCTATTATCGTTATTCTCACTAATTGAAGCTAGACAACTCCCCCATCTTTTTTTACTTTTACTTTGATCACCTCTATTTTCCCACTTTTTTTTCCTGTGTGCCTACTTGTTCGCCTTTTCTCTCTCCCCTCCAACCCTACTTTCCACTCCATCCCAATCTCTTCTATGTCCCCTTTCCCACCACCATCCCCATCCTGTCCTCCCATTTTCGCCAGTTCGAAATAAGTAAGTCTACCCAGAACAAGTTTACAACACCGTAAGTCATTTACAATTTGCATTTAAACAATTAAAGATAAGGATAAACATTTTATTGCTATGAGTTGGGTTAGAATGTTTTATTATATATTTATGCTTTTTTATATTTTATGTTATTACCACAATTGTATACCCTTGCAGCTTTAAATATGGCGGCTGTCTGATGCACTAACGTAACCTGTATGTGTAATGGATGTTTGGCTTCCACATGGATACAGACACATTCATTTGTGCTGCTGTACCTTCAAATGTGGCTATAAAATGAGGTTTATTCTATATCATTACAGTCGCATATCCTTGTGACTTTGAATAGTGGTGTGTTGTGCTTTCATTTTCTATGCACGCAGTGATGTGTGGTGCTGTCGGCCCGGGTGGATGACTGATGGAAGTAGGCACCTAGCCGCTATGCTGTAAAGATATTGCTTCCAACAAGTTCTGTACCTCTATTTAAAAGATTCAAAAACCAATCTGAAAAGCAATCTGGTGCTCTCGGTAACACAACACAATCTAATTGCAGCTACTTCTAATTCAGGGGCTCGTTACCAATGCAGGTTTTGCACAGCTCTCTGCTGGGTTGCTTCTTTTCCTATGCACACTAGCTGGGGTAAGGATGAAAGACGATGTTAATAAATGTATAATATAAGCATGACTTCTGCGGTAATGAGATATATGAGTTAGTGGATTTACCATTGCATGGATAGTAAAGAGGTGGAAATCAAACAGCACAGTATTTTAGCACAAGTAACCTCCAAAATAAAACACAGACATTAAAACAAAAACCAACATCCAGCTGCCAGTCTTCCCAAATATACTTTATGTCACAATACATCAGGTCATGTCAAAGGGAACGCTGCAGTTGCAGGAATTCATATATATAGGTAAAAAAAAAGTTGCAGGAAGTTGTCAGCTCTGACATGAAACGAAAGATAAAAAATAAGGTCAGGCCTCATTTATGTGTTTGCTTTGCTTGTGAACACAACAAAAGCAAAAAATTACCAGCACAGCATAGTGTGCAGGTGCATTAGAGACCTTTCATAATAAAAGGAACTGTATCTGCAATGTTTGTTTATGCCTTAGGAAACTAAATTTCATTAGCTAGGGCAGCATTTCTCAACCAGGGTTCCTTCAGAAGTTGCTAGGTGTTCTCTGAGCAATGAGAAATTTGAGCCTCTCTGGTTAGGTAGCATTAACACAATGTACGAGGCATTCGTCCCAATGACCACCAAGCAAGTGTAATGCAAGCTGTGGATTCTGTTATTTTCAGGGGTTCCCTAAGACCTGAATATTATTTCAAGGGTTCTTCCAAAAAGAGAAAGGCTGAACTAGGGCTTACATCTACTTGAGAAAAAATAAATGTACACACATATATATATATATATATATATTTACATGGGGATTGCAAAAAGAAAATAAATTAACTAATTAACACCAGTGGTCCTAAAAAGAATATACACACCTATTAAATGGTGAGTTATTTTAATAATCTTTGTTCTGGAAAAGCTGGGAATAACAGTGGGGTATTGGGTAAGCTAAGCTGGATAGGGGACTCTGTGGCTCTGTGACCTTAAAATACATCTTCAAGTTATCAGAGAAATCAATTATAAATTAAAGTGTAATTTTTTCAAGTCTTTGCAAAATGGGATTTATTTACAGAGGTATACAGTGACAGTTGTATGGATTGCAGAATCGATGTCAGAAATTTGAGAAGTAATTGCACTACAGGAAATATATTTTCTTCTGACTTAATTTTTTTCCCCACATACAAAACTCTTCTACATAACACAAAGCTCTGCACGAGGTAACTCTTCAAAGACAAAAAAGAACTTTACAGCTTCACAATGTGAGGCAGCAAGCTGCGCTTGAGATACCTCTCAAATTAACAAACATCAAGTCACGAACAAGGATCCGAGTGCACAGAAAGCAGGTAATTGGAGTTGTAGCTCCGGCAATGGGTGACCTTATAGGGGTCGAGGAGCAGAGTCTAAACAGAAGTGATAGATTTTACTGGTAGGTGTTCAAGGTTTCAGCTCTCAAATGTCAGACCAAGAAGTTATGAAAGCAAGGTACAAAGTCCACAGGCAAGCTCAGAGTCCAGACTGGCCGAAGGTCAGGGCAGGCAGCAATGGGATGTGATTAGGAACAAGAGAGACAGCAATACTAGAAGTGCAGATGATCACTGGGGCAGAGGGGTCATAAAAAGATGTTGAAGCATAGAGAGTCACTGGAGCACAAAATGCCATAGGGTCACATTTGACCCTTTTTGTTACTCCCTCCATGTATGTGAATTTTGTTGCTTCTCTCTTTTGGTGCACCCAAGGTATAACAGATGGTGCACATTTTGTGACAGGGCCAATACAACCACATTTCTCTGCATGCCCAGCTCACTGTCTTACAAACAATAGTGCAAAGAAACCTCAACAGGCAGCAACAGACAGGAAATGCTGTCAACCAGGCCTTTGAATAGGCATGCCTACAGAGAGAGGGTGGCTTGGATCTAGCATGGCCTGCTGTGTACTACAAGGTGGAACTTGTCAGCAAGGTTTGTGTAAGGAGGCTGTGAATGCAGGATTTAGAACATATTGCTGACAACCCAGTGCATGCTCATGAATTGGTGACACTCAGTACCTGGAAGAGTCAAAGATTTGTTCAAGCATTGAGTTCATGGGTTCGATTGTAACAAAAGCAGCAGTGAGATCTGTCTAGGGATTGTGAAGAAACCATGGTAAACAATCAATTAACCAAGCTAAAAATTTCTAAAGTTTGCAGGAAACTACAGCAACCAATCAGAATTCATCTTTTAGATAACTAACATGCAAGATTAAATCAGATTGCTTACAATGGAAGATGTTTTACTCTGCATTGTTCAATCAACCTGTGTATTTTGGGCAATGCCCTTGCCAGTGTAAATCAGCTTTAGGCTCAGTCTCCCCACATGCTTTGGGCCCCAACATTCATGTCAGGAAGCACTGCGACTTATTGGGAGCACATTACTGCCACACATTCATAGCATCCTCTTTGGACACGCCGCAATGGTTTTGAGACAAAACAACGCGGGTAGAATCCACAGAGAATGACAAATTGCTTTTAATGGAACGCTTCTACAGCGCGTTTAAACGCCTTGAATTTGTATCGCGGCGGATGCTTGAAGCACTGGAGACTAGGCCTTATACAGCACGTTTGTTTTATTCTCAGAGGAAAAAAAAGACACACCCCGTCCATGACTGTTAAGTGAAATTTTACAGTTCATTAGATTGTGTAATGATGTTTGTACAAGGCCTTTGTTATTGTGATGCAGCTGGCTGGCTGAATGTGGAACATAATTTAAAATCAGAGGGCAAGACGTTGGCAGCAAGTTAGCTTCTCAGGTGGCGCCTTACAGTGCCACACTTTCATAAAGGGAATCCGCTAGATCAATCTAAATAATTAATTTATATTTAAATCATTTGTTTGTATATATAATTTATACATTTGTACATGGACAAGAAATCATATTTGCGCATACATAGTCAGGGGTTGCTCTTTTTGCAGTGCTACACAACGTTTGTACTTTACTGCTCCTTCTCATAAGGAAGTCTGTGTGTCAGCTGACCCTCTGCAAACAATAGGATTCCTGCGTGGTTCAACTTTTATCTCAAAACTGAGGCCTTGCACATTTTGACTTTTGTATATAAAATAACTGTGCAAAGAAAGACGTTAGATATTTTTTACAAAGCCTTCAGCAAGCTTTAAACAGCTATACTGAAGACTTTAAAAGCAAATTTAGCTCCATCAAGTGGACGTTAAATAGCTGCTAATGGTTGTGCAGACTTTAAACAAGATACGATCAGACTTTTATTAAACATAAGCTTACTAGCAACTTGTTTAAAGTCAGCAGAGGTAGTTTTATTATGTCAGGTGGCCACCTAGCACAACCTATAGAGCCTAAGCACTAGGCACTTACCCCTAAATGAATCAGAGCTCACTTTCATTCATTCTGGGGAAAACACGTGCTGCTAGGGTTGGGTAAGCTCATGCTGCCAGGAACAGCTAGGGTTAGGCAGAAGAGATCTGGCAGAAGCGATTGGGTGGCTTTACAACCTTTTTTACATCGCAGCCATGACATTTCCAGAAGGTTGATGTGGTGTCACTTTAGCTCCCCAGATTGCAAGTTGCCTAAAATCCCACACATTAGTTTCTGCAATGCACAGAGTTAAAGTACACACAATACACACACTAAGGCCTGTGAATTGCATATGTTCTGGCTTGCTTCTGAATATAGCAAGAATCACTACTGTGGTATGTGACCATTAGTCAAGGCATTGAAAATTATTGGTAATGACAGCTGCAGTGTTCAAACTCCCACACAAAAATGGGAAACAAGTCCAATGCCAAAAACAAAAACTTGAAAAACAAAGTAAATGTTGAAGGACTGTCTTCTTTAAGGTCCGGCACCCTTGTGTATGGTCAGCCCTGACCAATAGTTTACACTATGTCTGGTGCAAATATTTGACTTTCTCATATGCCATGTACAAATTTCTGTGTGTGCTGCTATATTTAAAAAAAAACAAATCCAACAAAGAGTCCTGGACATGTGCAGCCAATCAATTTCAACCAATTTCTTCCAAGACTAGGGTAATATTCATGGCAGACCCAGCTGCTGGAATGAATGTTTAGAAGAACAGGGTAAACTCAGGCAAAGGCTCGGTAGCATTGATTAAGCAGGGCTCCAGTGGGCCACAGAGTAAATAACTCCAGAGGGGGCCAAAAATGCTTAGTATGTGGCTTACATTGAATTGATGAATGAAAACTTTAAACACCAACAACTTTACAAAAGCTATGTTGTCCTTTAAATAGTCTTTCACTTACCTCTCACACTTTGCCCCTCAAGACGTTTTCTGTGTGGCCCACTGAAGCCCCCAGCTAATCTCTTTTTCTGTGGATTGAGGCAAAACCGATTGGCACTGCAAGGAACCAGCATGTATAGTGTGGTCCTGTGCATTATGGTGCAATCCTGGCCCATTGCATGATACAAAATGTACTAAAACATACTATAGCATAACCATGCCAAAAGTCAAAAACATCAACACAACACATGTGCCTAAAATAAAAAATAAATATTTTTGTAAACACAAGTTTCAATAAAAAAAAAAAACATACAAACTTAGGAATCTAGGGGGAAAGAAAGCTAAGACCGTACATTGCAAGGTTATAATGCATACCAGTAATCCAATGTGTGTGCATTATATATAAAGGCGTACATTATATATTCACAATGAGAGCAAACCAAGACTGTAATTGAAGAGAAAACGAACTCCTCTCTGACCTGACATTTCTGAATCAACAGCACAAAAATATTTGTTCAATATATTGGATCCATCTTGGCCTTCAATCAGCTTACATATCACATCACATTCCCATAAGTTGATTCACCATGTCTCTGTTCTGACAAATGTCTTCTGGTTTATCTCCACTATAAACATTTTGTCATTTTCTATTCCAGCAATCTAAAATGTCAGTTGAGAAAGAGAAGCATTTCTTTACTACTGAAAATCTGAAAGGATCCCTCCCTCTAATGCCGATATGTAATGTCTGGTTGTGCATCCCACAGTGAAAGCTGAACTCAAAACTCCCTAAAAATAGCACCGCCGGTTGGATAAAACAAAAGAAATCCTGCAGGAGAACTGTTCAACATAAATGTAGGCAAAAAAACGAAAAGTCCTAATTTCGACACCAGGTGGCAATTCAGAGGACTAAAGCCAGTGTCAGACATCAGCAATGGTATTACCAAGCAATTCTTGCAGTCCTGGCTTTACTGACCTTGAACTTCCAAATGATGCCTAACACTTTGCCTTCTGTGAATTAGGGGGATCCGTTGCTAACAAGCTGCTGATCACATTCACTAAGTGTGAAAATTTCATCAGGTGCTGCTTCTGCAGATTTAACCTGGCAAACATATGGCTACTGATCACATCCACAAGGTTATAGTCAGTCTTCCCCTCAATGGCACTCATCTGCATTAGTTTTCAGGACCACAAAATCCGGCTGCTTCTCTTTGCCATAGCTTCATTATGACTGCAGCTCAGCTGTGCCAATCATAATTCACAAATTTTGTGGTCAGTGTCTCCTGGATGTGATGCCCCCTTTGTGGCTGTCCGGAGGCACAGGAAATGGCATTGCTACAGGAGATGAGACCAGCCACATCACCCACCTCCTTTCAGGATGGCAAGCTGGCAGATTGGTGAGCAGGAATACAGGGCGTTTACAGACCCAGTACTATGTCAGGCAGCAGCATGGGAGAAATGAGGGTCACCTGGCTCTCAGCAGCAATTCCCAGCAGTCAAAATGACAGCCAGGACTGTAGAATATTACAGAAGTGGCAGGTGCTGTCAAACAATGAGCTTCTGAGCAGTGTGTGTGTGTAAACACTGCTCATTCATTTTTTACATAAAACATCACAAATTATTATTGTGCATTTACGTTTCCATAAACAAGAAGGACCATATATTCTACATCTGGTGTCAAATAAAGCAACTTTACAAGTTAAAATATAAATCAAGGCTGGGTCTACATGGACGTTTTTTTAAAAAGCATGTACACGTTCCTATTGCGTTTATATGCACTTTTATTAGCTTTTTAAAGATTGCCTCTAAAATGCTGGCCCATTTTCCCACGTTTTTAAAATAATTTGCATATTAAGTGCTCAAAACCGTGGGAAACTGTCCCATTGAAATCAATGGAAGCGTTTGCCTGCGTTTTGGGGCGTTTTCCAGCGTTTTAATAAGCAACGTTTAGGATAAAAGTCATAAACGTGCCTCAAGGAAACGTCCTGGTGTAGATAAACCCATTGTACTGCATGGGGATTTAAAACAAGGGCTTTAAAAGCCTCAGGTTAAACGCTGGGGAAACAGTCCGTGTAGACTAAGCCCAGGATTGGTTAACCATTTAGCCCCCCAATAATCTAAAGTTATCCCAAATCAGCCCTAAATAACACCTTTCCCTCTTAGCTATAATTTGCTATAATAAGCTAATGATTTTTTGAAACTCTCCATTACAATGTTGCTCCTTATTGCATTGCACACACCACATATTCCTGCACACGTTAGAGGTACAGGAAATGTGGCATTGCGTTGTAATGTTACCACACATTTTTGGTTCATTGCTTGATGGAACACTATTCAATTTTAATGCACCGCCAAAGCACGCACCCAGTTTTAACAACTTGGCAATGCCTCGTTAGAATGCCAGGCTTATATCATGAAAGATCTGAAATTTAATGAATGAAAATTGAATAAAGACCAAATTCAGCTTTAAAGTTTACAAAAAAAAATAAAACTAGGAGAAAAAAAAGTAAATATACTTTCATTACGTAGCTTTTTTTTTTTTTATAGCAGAGGGTGACATGAAAGTTCCAGCATAGTGTGGGAAGGTTTTCTTGCAAGATTTGGAATATTCAGCATTCCTGGGATCTTGCTGGAAGAATGGTGAAGTAAGGAAAGTATATTATACTAAGTTTTTTCTCACTGCAGGATTAGTTTTTGGTAACGGTAATACTGCTATTTATTATAGGGAAGGGGGTCCTGGTGTATTATACTGTCTTTGCATTGCACTGCCAAAGCAAGGTCCACATTTAGAGACACCATGTGTGCTAAGACATTACAAAGTTCTTATACCAAGCAAACAAGACAGACATCTACAGAGATCCTGGCATTTCCCTTGTACAGTATACAAAGGACAGACTTTCTTATCTTTATTTATATTAAATCTGCAAAGAGGCAGAAAAAAAAAAACTTTTATGGAGATTGATTTGGGAGAAAATGCAGAGCTATAATGCTGGTTAAATGGTTCTTTCATAATTCATAAGAGCCAGTCTCGTAGTCACAATGTAATAGAATGCGCTCAGGTCTGTATTTTAAGAGATGACATGAAAGAACAGCTGCCGCCGAGCACTTTAACCAAGGTCTATCACATCCTAAGTACAGCTTATTATACTGAAGAGTTCCATTTCCACTCCTGTATAAGGACAGTGCATCTAGGCAATCAGTTGTCTGAAAGACGAATAAAAAAAAAAAAGTCATTCACATTCCAGCAAATCCATCCAGAACTTTCTCAACTGAATGTCTATAAGCTGAAACCTCTCAGGCCAGATCATTGTATAATTGGGGTATATCTGTAACTGTAATTTTCTCCTGCAGGAAATTCTTATTTTGTCTGTGTGTGCCGATTTTATTCCCTGGGCACACATCACTGCTATAAAAAGCAAGTATGCAACAGATCATAAAAACCTTACAGCCAATAGGCTGGCCACCATCAAACCAAACTTGTGTGGCACCGTGCGGTACAAAACACAGAACAACACGCCATGCTCTGAGCAAGTTCGCTTTGTGTTGGGTCTTTGTTTTTTTTTTTTAATACAGTGGTACCTTAGGTATAAATCCTTATTCCATTCCAGATCCTTTGACTTATACCAAACAAATTTTTCCCATAAGAAATAAAAGGAAAATGATTAATCCGTTCCCATGAAAAAAAAATCCCATTGTTATTGGCATATTATACGTTGATGGGGCAGTATGAAATAATTTAAACAATGCTTAATACTAAAATACATAAATACAAAACCAATTAGATGAAATAAATTAAAATGTAACCTCTCTTTACCTTGCTGAGAAGAGTCGAGTGCCTACTAGGATGGTGCTGAGAAGGGAGGAGGTGGAGATGTTATGTAATTCACAGAGAGTTATAGCGCGGGTTGTTCACTGAATGGTAGTAACTGGCGTACTGACGCTTGTGGGCAGTCATGGCTTTGTCTCAGGAGAGGTAAATAAGGGTAACGATAAGGGTAACGCGCGGTGTTATGACTTATTTTGGCTTGTACAAGTTCTAGCACAAAGGTTGTATACCAAGCAAAACCTTTCGTGTCTAAACAGGACTTATACCAAGTTAGACTTACTCCAAAGCAAACTAATACCGAGGTACCACTGTACTTGTTATGCAGGCAGAATAAATTGAGGATGTTGATTAAAATATTAAAAAAGCGAACCTGTGCTGGCAGGACACTGGAGAGCCAAGCAGGCCCCTTCGAGAGAAGCAGTGTGGTCTCCAGCGGTCTGACAACCCTTTGCACAGCTCTGAAGGAGAAGAGATCGGGACTCCGACAGACCCAGTTGGTTGGATGCCAGCAGCGGCCATGCCCCTCATCATAGAACTGCCCTAGCCTACAACAATTTATTGCATCACCTTTCAAATCCGAAAATCCACCCCCACTATGCTCTGCCATGTCCAAAGTAACGACTGCCCTACCCCTACTCACCACTGGCATGTGAACAAGCAGGTTATCAGAACAATAATAAACTGTTTGATACCGATACAGTGACAGCAAGCAGCCTGGCACCTTTCTTGTTTCGCTTTAACTGCCAAACTTTAAAAATCATTCTCCGCCTTCCTGTCAACTTTGATATATTAAAGAACAATTCCAGGTAACCAGTCAAACCAATTCATGTGCTGCTTACCCAACAAACATAAGAGCCGTACTGATGTTTGCTGGATTAGCTGGTCGCCGGTATCTGAACAAAGGTTTTACAGAGTTCCTATTGTGTTTTGGGAGGGTCCAGCTTTGGTGCCATATAATATTTCCGTGTCCCTTCTGGTTTTATCACATTTTCATCAAATGGGTATATAAAGTTCAACAATAAACTTGTAATCATCTTGTGACTATAAACATGTAAAAGCTTGCTGCTTTCTTACTGTAAAACTGTATTGTCCCAAAATTGCTTCTCCTGTTCCGAAATGGGGTGCCAGGTACCAATGACAATGCAACCCCTGTGAGCTCCATAACATACATTGAAAAGAGAAAAATTGCTGCACTTTTCCCCATTTTATCTACCAAATAAATGTTATTGTTCTATAAACAATGTAGTCAAGACAGTGACCTCAACCATCCCATGTGGACCCCCTGGTATAGATATGATGGAGGATGGAGGGGTTTATATTGAGCAGAAACAAACTGTTTTTCCTAGTAAAGAGCTGTGACCTGGACATTGTTTTTTTCCATTAGAAGAAGAGGTTACCTTCATGTACAAACTCACAGTACTTTAAACTTCCAGATCTACTTAGAACGTAGTCACTGGAAGGTGATCCATTCACCAATATCTACCAATAGCAACAATATGCTCAGGGTGACCCTTACCCCAGCTGGAGTTTGTTATATTAGTCCAATCAATAAAAAGAACTTTATACGTTTTAAAAAAACTCATTCACTCATTTTAATTTTTATCCAATATTAGATCTCAGATGTCTAGTCTAAGACAGGGGAAGGGGGCAACCACTTTAGAACGCCTCGGGGGATTCTGACCCCCAACAGGTAAAGGATATCTCTATAGGTTTTACAGCCTTAAAAAAAAAAAAGGCGGCATTTAGAATCAGGAGTAGAGCAAGCAAAGTGATGCAACATTCACAACACTTATTGAGTGTTGTAAATGTTGAATTCACAAGGTGAATCACTAACCAACTAGATTGGACCTACCAATAACTATTCATTCTAGTCTGCGGTAAGGGCTAAAAGCAGCGGTTAGTTATTTTTAGACAATTGCCACTCCTCACAAGGATTGTGTTTCCATACACATACTATTGTACTGTCTACACATCATTACACAATCTTAGCAGCACTTATGTATTGTAAGAATATTGGATCGAGCCTATATAATGTGGGTTGGTTACTTGCCGATTCTGCTGTAAGACAATACGACAACACAGGAGCACAACTAGCAATATTCAAAAATGCAGGAAGAACCTGGATAAGGATCTTTATTTGAAGGGTTGCAGAGTATTTAATAAAAGCTGTAGACTTAAAAAAATATTAAATGATTTTTAAAGTTACATTAACATATGAAGGTTCATTACCATTATGTGACACATGGTGTCTGATACACAACATTAGATATTGCCGACATTCTCACTTTATGTGATGCAGTGTAGTGCATTGCTACAACACACACTGTTGCATGCATTGTTATCTGTTGCTATATATTCACCATTTAATGTAATAAATTGCAGTATTCTCCCCAGCCCCTTTTAGCAGTAAACAATAGAGCAATACAGGGGCTGCCACCCGCCTAAAATTTCTTCTCACCTGGCTTAATATCATTTCTGGGTTGAAAACTGAATGGGGTCAGTGCCACAACTGTGATGCAGGTGGCTGTGAATTGAGGTATATTGGGTGCAATAATTTGAATAGTATGGAAAGCCGCCATGCTTTTTTTTTTTTTAGTGACTTGGTTCACATAAGGTCCACATTAAGGTTAATACAAGAAAAATTAAAAATATGCCAAATTGAAACACATTCTTCTCGAAAATTCTGGCCCTGGTGGATGTTAAAGGCCACAAAGACCCCAAAAGGCCGTGGCCGTGCAACAAAAACTGATATTTTAGAGCACCAGAATCTGCTGCATACATTGCCAGGATTCTAGAAATTGTATTGACAGATTGATACTCCGTCAAACTAAAGGAAGTGGGGAATACCAAAAACAAGGCTCTTCCTTCTAGAATCATGTGAGCGATCTCAGTGTTGTATTAAGAGAACGGCTAGGAAGAGCAATGAAGCGGCAGAGGAAATTAGATTTCTTGGGTTTCCTGTAAAACATTGTACCAGAGTTTCCAGGAACAGACATTAAAATATTTTGTCTGTTTCACAGTTTCAAATAAAAAGATAATTGTTTATCATTAAAATAAACATTTTCCATACGATCTGTTCGTTTTAATAAAAGCGAAGTTCTTCTTTGAGCAGAAAAACCACCGAATACGGACAATGGCGGATATTTGGAAAAATGAGGCCTGGCTGTGCGCTCGATGTCGGAATTACACTGGAGACAAACTGCCATCTGACTGCAACACAACGCTGATTAATTTGGCCTCGGAGGAAGCGTCTTATCCTGGGAATCAATGCACATATGTTTATGCCTCGGAGAATTTCATACAAATAAAAAATACAGTTTAGGATTGAGTTACAGATAATACAGCAGAGGAAGACAACGGGTCGTGAATAATGCCAGCAAATTGGAGGGGTAATTAGGATCGCTGTCACATGTGAAGCAAGACATGAGAGCTGGAGTTATTTTAGGTGGGCCTAAGACATAAGAATATTTCTGCTATGATTTTTTTTAATCATAGCTCTTTCAGGTATTTAATACTCCTCATAGGAATCATACAGTGCCCCCACCCCAGCAATGCTTCCAGGAAGAGCCATCTTTTTTTGGGTATCATTCAAGATCAGCAGCCACCGTCTGGAGTAAAGCTAGGTACACACTTCCAATAATTATCATTAGAAAATGAACGATTATGACCGATCAACGATTATACATGAACAATCGTATCGTGCACAATTCTGAACATGCTGTAACGATACGATCGTTCAAATATAATCCACACACTAGATACAATCATTTGAACGATGCAGGGAGTGACATGTAAAGAAGAAAGTGTATTGCAGAAACATGCACGATCACTGAACGACTGTACACACGATAGATAGTGAACGATCGTCGGCCAATCAGATCCACTATGCCGGTCATTCATTTCCAGCGACAATCCTCGTTCGTCGGCGTTGTTGGTCACTTTATTTTTTTTTCAAACGATTTTTGGCCAATCTATCGTTCGTTTCCAACGATAATTATTGGACGTGTGTACGCACCTTAAGATGATGGATCAGAGATGACAAAATATAAAAATCCAGAGCCTGGATCAGTGATTCCAGTCCATCCCTTACAAAGTTACAATGGTGCATTCTGATGACTGGGAGAAGGGACTGAAGCTATGCACACATGCTGGATCAGCCAGAGATTGCTAGGGGTTCCTGGAAATGTAGATGAATGAATCCCTGAAAAGTTCTGAGGCCAACAGCATTTGGTGGAGCCAGCTGCATTACTCCAATGATGGTTGTAGTAGTCTATAATGGCGATATTCTAGTTAGCGCTGTAAAGGAGGTACTGACCGCACAATTTTTTGGTCTTAGCTGAAAATTATTGGGTTTCTTAGGGGTAAGAAGGTTGATAAAAACTGTTATTGCCACTCGAGATCAACAAACACATTGCCAAAAAAATAAAAATAACAACGTGTGTACAGTGGTGCTTTCGTGTTGTTTAGCAAAAAAACACGATGGATCACTAAGCAGCCAAGCGGATAACTGTGGACTTCAATTATGAAGGGGAAGCAGCGGGGTTCCTTCTGCTCATGCTCTCCATAGAAATGAACAATACTCTGTTTTACAGCCACTGGAAATAATCAAGAAAGATTGTTCCCAGGGAAAGTAATTTAACATCCCTACGCAGCTTAAAGCTGGAAGTGAATCTAGCGTTGTAATACACAGCAACTCTTGTAACAAGCGTTATTGCAATACAGTCAGAACAGCACCCTAAATGCACCTTGCAAACCTACCAGGGAGCCAACCTTTCTGCACATTGCTGCATATAAGCAGCCTATCCAAATGAAAGTGCTGCATGAGCCCACTGAACAGTACAACGCATATCTGTGGGGCCACGCTATCAGGAATACATAGATGTGAACCTGGACTAAGGAAAAGCTTTCTTCCATGCAGCAGACTGATGAAAATATCTTGGCCTAGCCAATGTCACAAGAGTGAAACTCAAGGACACCTCATATGTGTGTGTGTATATATATATATATATATATATATATATATATATATATATATATTCACCATACCCCCTATATCAGAGGATTTTCTGGTAGTTTATAAAATCATATTACAGTTACTTTGCAGCCTATTCCTTTTCTACAGTCCCAGCTCCACAATAGAATAAAATAAGTTGCAGACTGACATAAAACGCTTTTTTCAATGTTCTAAACGTAAATTTCTGCAGACACGGAAGGCCGGCTCATGACGGAAAAAATGCTGAAGAAGAGAAAAGACCAGGAATTGTTCTATTATAAACTCACACTCCTAACAAAGATTAAATGCTGGATCAAATAACCAGAGTATGGGCCTGTGAACATTTCAAGGAGACAGAGACCAGGCCAGCGTGTGCGCAGACGGTTACAGAAGTGGCCCTTATAGAAGATACGCTGTGCATGACACATTGAGAGACGATATGCCCACACACTTCTTACTGTTCTCTGTGGCCCACATTTGGGTTGATATGGACCTGACAGCTTTTTATGCTTTTTTTTTTTTTTTATTTCCTAATATTGTTTGGAACTCTTTACATTTATTAGATACGTTTATATTTATATCATTTATATTTTTACACTTAATAAGAACTAATATGCTCACCATTTAATAATTAAAGCCATATATGGTATTGACCCTGATGAAAGGGGACAGAGATCCCTGAAACGACATGGAACCTTTATTAAATACTGCAACTATGAAAACTATGCAACTATGGGCTCTGATTCTTTTTATGGGCTACAGTTTTGTATTTTCTTGGTTTTCAGCTCAGTTTTTTTTTTTATTACTATCCATGTCTCTATTGGTCATGTGGACTCTCACCAACTTTCCTTAAAGATAATGGTGCAATGATGAGAGCAAAACCATTCAAAGTGAAGGTATTTAATGTTTTACCACAGCATCCTCTATTGACCCAACTGGTCTAAAGGAACCTATAAATAACCATAATCGATCATTTTGGGCTTTCTCAGCCAATCGGTGGTCCATGTTTTGGTTGCCACTGCTTTTTGAGCTTACCAACTCAACCATTAGGCCCCCTCAGCCCTTGATGGACTGCTCTTGTGTACAGAAAGCATGTCGAACGTCACAATAAATCTACAGGCCACAATCACCCATTTAAGCAATCTGGGCAGAACTTCACGTACATCACCCCCATACCAGCCTAGCGCCAACAAGATCATGGGCACTCCCATACCCTGGGCCCACTGGCTAATAAAGGACACTTGTCCATTGCTTTCACTCAACAACATAGCAAACCCAAACACGCACTGTTATGTCAACATATAGGAATGTTCATACAGCTTACATAGTAGTAACATGATCATGTTTGTTTTGTAAGGCAGAGGAGGACAAACGTATGGAGCTCAGAAGAAGGTGACCACATCAGGGTCAGGGAAAAAATCATATATAAAGCTTGGTAAACGGCCTCAGATTTGATGACAATAATTCACATCATTATAAGTCCACAATCGGCACAGCAGGGTTGTATTTATCCTTTTCTTTTGCACCAGGAGAAGAATAAGAACAAACGAACCCGACTGTGCTCATATTTGGCAAAAAACAGTAAAGATGAGGTTAATAGAAATGATTGGTTTTCCAGGCATTCATTGCAGGTTGTTCCTTTCCCTGGTATATTGCTCCTAAGCCCCGGGTGTTAATTCACACAGCCTCTGGGGAAAGGCACGCTATTCTCTGGCTTACTATAATCTCTAATTACTACTTGTTTTCTATGACGAACTGGCGCTTTATTACATGAAGACGGAAAGCTTTTCTTCAAATCTCCTAGACTGAAGGGTACATTATTCAGGAAGAAGCGGGGGAGCAAACCTTGGCGCGCACACGGCCAGATAGGACACGCACCTCGGGTAAAGATAAAGGAAATATATATAAGTATTACCAGTCAGAACATTTGTATTTATGTCTAACTATACCGGAGATTTCCACAGCTCTACCACACAACAAAGCAGGAAATCTAATCTTTCTCTGCTGAGGTTTAGTTTATCCTACAGGTCTCCGCCACAACCTTGGACTGCACAACCCGACTGGTTCCTTTTCCATTTAGTTTTTCTAAATTCTGTTGTACGATGGACTGCAAGAGGCCATGAGATCAGGTAAAAGTGTAACAATACAATAATGCATGAACTGCAGTGCCATTCACTTTGAATTATAGTAATCTTATATTGTCTTCTATAGGAGCAACTTTCCATGCTCAATACCCAGCAAAAAAAAAAAAAAATAGAGCTGGAGATGTGGAGAGAAATTTTTTTAGGCTGGGTGGGAGGACGCTGTAGGGGGGTGGCTGCCCTTATATTGTCACCCAACTCTTCAGTAACCACCCGAAAAAAGAAGCCAGGTAGCTATTGAAAAGTGCCGGGTGGTGCGCCCAGCTAAAAGGTCTAGGGAGAACACAGCTACGGAATCGAAATTTTCTACAGAATTTCCTAGAAAAGAAAAATCCATTTGCATTTTTTTGGTACTGCTGGGGGCAAAAGTTTAATGTATTAGACATATATGAAAGTTTTACTTGCAAATGGACTTTTATTCCATCTACTGGACCCCGATTTAATGCAATACACTATATCTAAAAACAAATCACATTTTAGACACTCATCAGAGAACAGATTTCCCAACTGAACAAATTGCTCCTCTAATATTGTTCAAATGGCAACTCAAATTTGGATTGGAAATTTTAGCCTTTAGTTATATTTTAATGATTCTCCCATCGCCGCTGTGATAGGTCACACAGGAAGCGTGCTCAATGAGCCAGCAGACTTGCATTATGAAATGAGCAGGAAAAGCCCAATTATTCTGTGGTTCTTTATTAGAGAACATGACTGCTACCATTAATATAAAGGATTAAAAACTACTGTACACAAAAACAAAAATTCTAAAACTTTAGATGCAGAATGACAAACACTTTATTATCCGTGGGCTGCGGATCATCATACTATGTGACCAAAAGTGGGCACCTCTCCAAGCGGAAGTACTGCTTCCAGTTATATGGAGTTCAGGAGTTTTCAGTCATTAGGTAATGCTACATAATACAAAGACATTTCAGATAATGGTGCAATTCGAACATTGGGGAAGTTATGGAAAGCTCGCTTTTGTTCCAGCAGGTCCATGTCCAATGAGCTCAGTGTAAAGGAACCGCAGGGACCTTCACAAGCCCCGACCTCGATCCCACTGAACACCTTTGGAAAAATTAGAAATACCAATTTTAAGTCAGGTCTCCCATTCAACATCAATTTTCAAGCTAGAAAATGTTTAAAGCCGGATGGGAAGAAGCTGTAGGTGGGTGGCAGCCTCTGTATTGTGACCAAACTCTTCAGCAACCACCCAAAACCAGCCGGGTGGTTACTGAAAAGTGCCGGGTGGTGCACCCGGCTAAAAGGGGCTGGGGAGAACACTGCAACATCAATATCTGATTTGACAAATGCTCTATTGGCTGAATAGGCTAAAAAAAAAAAACCAAACACACATTCTTAAATCTTGTGGAAACATTCCCAGAAGAGTTGGGGTTCTTCAATTTAATGTCCAAACATCTGGAATGAGGTTTATTCAAATGATGTTGATTGTTTTCTTAACACAATTGAAAAGGTTACCTTTATACAAGGGTTGGAGATCCCCGAGGTTGAGAAATTTTTCACCACAGAATTTTTGTAAGCTCAGAAGGAAGAATCTGTAAGCGGGTGGTAGCTCCTGAATTGTTAGGAGGTTACTGAAAAGTGGTGCACCCATCTAAAATAAGCTGGGGAGAACACTGTACCATATACACTGTACTACGTGCACATGCAATGACATGGAGAGCCATCAAAGCTCTATCTTTTCTGCAGCTTGATGGCTAGAAATTAGCTGAACCTGAGGACTGGAAAAAAACATCCCTTCTCATTTCATTCTGAGCAAACACAAAATGCACAGGAGAGTCTCTCCCACCCATCAATGGAAATTCACACAGTGACAAGAAAGGCAGCCACGTCTTTTGAGAGCCGAACGCTCAACAAGCTCTTTTCAATCCCGTCGGTGCAGTAACCTGATCCTTTATTCCAGATAGGAGTCCGGCACTTATAGCATAAGAGACTCCTATAATGAATAGCACAGGAAAATAGCACACGCTGTACTAAGAACAAGAAGAAAGCTTACATACATTACTCCCAACGAACGCCTGCCAGATTGATCTCTTCATTAAATACCGCCACTTTACAGCAACTGTGTCCTTACAGCCTAGCGTCTATCCCCGGGGCTGTGAGGCTATACCAGATTTCAGGAATAATCAATGAACTCACAATCACGCAGTTTGCATGGGAGAGAAATGTAGATTAGATATCTGGAACCACGGAGAGAACAAAGCCAGCAGATCATGAGTGGTGATTTTAATGATCACACATTGGGTAGGGAAGTGCAATGATTTAATGTTGTTAAATAAAGTTCCAATTTATTTTGCACCTAGCTAGGATTCCTCATTCTTGGAACCTTGGCAATAGAAATGCGTAAAAAATGTCTTCTTGGGTTCTTCTTCAGCCTGCACATGGGCATCACAACTCCATTCCATTTCTATGGAGATCATGGCAGGATCCAGTGGTTTGGGCAATGGTATCTATGTGCAGGATGAGGAGGACTCAGCAAAGATAATTTTGAAGTTAGGTCGTGCAATATCCATAGGGCTGTACGGTGAATATAAGAAGCTCAAAAGGTCAGTGGGAGTGGGCTGCACTAAACTTGCCATTGAAGTTGCAATCATGGTATAAGGAAGGACATTCAGTTCTGATATCTGCATAGCCCCACTATAATAAAAATCCACGATGGTGACCGAGTTTTCTTTGCTGAAATAAAGCAACATAGCTAGGTCACTGTCCTGCCCCCAGCCTATGAATGGGCAATAAAGGGGCAGCAACAAAATGCCCTGTAAATATTAGACACCTGAATGACTCCTAGTCCTATCCCTTCCTATCCAAGTTTGGGAAAAGCTATACAGAAAATTTAGAAGAATCCAAAATCAGCTAGCTTAAATTATTTATAAAAATTGCATTTAAAATTACAGTACAATATTTAATTTTTTAACTAACACATAATTTATATTTTATCCTTGCCTGAGCAGGTCAGGAGAAACAACAAATTTATCTAAAACACACGCGCTATAAATAAACAACTTTCAAGGAAATATCTCTCTACTCCTATATAAAAGTACAAAAGTTTCTTTGAGTAAAAAAAAAAAAAAAAATCACTAATAATTCTGAATCACAGCTGAATCAACTGCTTTATATCTCTAGTACAAAGATCAATATGACCGGAAACAATATAACAGATAAAAGATGTAATTCAATGCCTTGTAATAAAATACACTACAGTAGTAGAACGTTATTGCAGTGGTTACAATCCAGTTTTTATTCACCTAATGGGGTGACACATTCACTGGGATGTAATTATCATTGAAAACATAATTTTCTCAAAAATAATTAAATTGAATAACAACAAAAAGTTACGATGTAGTTACAGTTCATATGGTTTGCCTGGACTGTTCTCCCAAATACCAAACCCAAAAAATTAGCCTTTTGTTTTTTGGGCGGGTACTGAAGAGTTGGGTCACAATACAGGGGCTGACACCCACCTACAGCTTTTTCCCACCCAGCTTGAAAAACCTTCTGGGGAGAGTATTACAATATTGCCTGGAGTCTTTCTGCAGATAAGCTCTTCCCCATTGCTGACCTACCATTCTTTGTTCTATGACAATATGTCATCTTGGTAAAGACATAGGGACTAACTTTACCATTAATGACGGATTTTAGAATCAATGAAGCAGGATAGGAGAAGAAAGCACAAATCTACAAAAGAACAAAGCAGGAAGGTGCATGCATTACAGGCTTTCAGATTCAGCTTCCTCTCCAGCAAGGAGAACAATAAGCAGTACAGTAGTGATACCAACAAAGCTCTCCTAAGACAAAGATTCAGAGGCAGCAGGTCACACACCACAGATATACAGGGATACAGAAGTGCCTAGGCACAGTCACATATCAGGAAAAGTACTATTTATTTTAAAGAGAAATTCACATAAAAGGTTGTATTCAATTCCCACTGAAGAATAACCAAACTTTTGTATGTTATCATGCCCAAGCCATACCAAGGTACTGCTTAGGCACAATTACATGCATACATAGCATCTGCACCTAGGACACGGGGAGCAAACGACTAAGGGAATAAGTAAACTGTATTCATCAAAAAGGGACAACTGTTTTGCTGCAAACCACTACAAACCGGTAAGTGCAGAAAATAACTGCAAGTTCACATGAGTTTTGTTCGTCTATATACATAATATACGTTCTTCTTTAAATGCACAACTTACTGTCATCTGAATCCAGAGTATAGTGTATAGTCAACAATTAATTGCGTATATAAAAGCACACACAAAAAAGCAGACTTTGTTTTCCTTGATGAAGACAAACAATCGAGAATGTTGCAATGGTCACTGTCTAAGAACAAAACATAAACATTGTACAGAGATATCCATTGTGGAAAGTCGACTTACCTGTGTACCCAGCAGTCCATCCCCATGATGCCACCATAGCCAGGAGCCATTTAAACATGACCCCTTCAATATACCAGAAGAGTTTATTGTCTATCAGTCTGAGCGGCTGCAAAGCTATTAAATAGAGTACATAGGACGGAATTGCAACCGTGTTGTTGATGACCATGAAGGAGAATCGGAGGATCATCTTCAAAAATAAAAATCCCATTTTCCTAATGCTAGCCAGGGTGACCGCCATGTTGCCCTCGCAGTCCTGGCGCCGTGCCTGGAACCAATAAGACAAAAAGGGACAGAAATGAATAAGGATCACTTAAAATAGAAACAGATGTCACTGCTAGGTTTAGGGAACATTTAGATAGAATAAGTAAAATTGCAGATAAAAAACAGAAAAAACGGAAATATAGCTTATTAAACAATAGAAAGACAAATACAACTTTTGCTGCAATCATAAGGGTCAATCAAGAGATTCCTCTACAATTCTTTTGTACGGTGCTAGATATTCCAACAAGTTCAGACTGTGGTGGGGATACGGTAAGAGGCTTCCTCATACCAATGAGCCACTGCCTGGGGGAGTCCATATATATATCTTCAACTTGCAGCATCCCCATACAGAATGAATAGGGGCAGCAGTGATCAAATACTGTTATCGCTCATTGCCACCAGCTGTCAAATGTGCAAATGTTGCTTCTTTAGGAACCAGATCTGCAGTGCAGGATCACTCGTTTCCATTGCAGGTCTGACCCTAGCCTTAGCTTTACTGAACTTACTTCCTTTGGACACCCTGTACAGTGAAAGAAGAATCAGCACAGTATTAAGGTTATCTCTCCATAACTCTAATGTATCCTCCTATCAGTGTGCTCCATAATGCGCTGAATTTTTACTATTACTGCAACCATGCTGTACAAGAACTGCAGGAGATCAATACCAGGTCAGATTTGGGTACTTACACTGCACGCATAAAACAAAGCAAAACATTTAATGATTTATTAATGAATACAAGGCTGCGTAGAGTTCAAAATTAAAAATATTGTTCTGATAAGAGTCAACTTTTCACAGAAATTTTTTTGAGCTGGGTGGGAAGAAGCTGTAGGTTGGTGGTGACCCCTCTCTTCCATAACTACCAAAGTTACAAAAGTGCCGGGTGGTGCACCTGGCTAAAAGGGGCTGGGGGGAACACTGTAATAGAATAGGACAATATATAAAATCTCAGTGGACTGATCACAGAGATGGTGTAAGCTCCGGATCCGATTATTATTTTGGTTTCAGTAGTTTCAGTCACACACCTGAAGCTGAAAGCATGCAGATAACACCAAAACTAGCTATGGGGCTCTTAGCTGAACACCTGAGCAGCGTTCTCACTCTAGGTCAGTGATTTAGAATATAATAAAAGCAGAGGATCAGAATATTAACCAAGCAATTAGCATTTTTAAGAAGCTCACATAATTCCTCAGTGAAAGGTCAGTCTACAGTGAAAAAAGCAAAATGCACAGTCAGTCTTGTGATTCCCACGCCACTGCCAGGCATTCAGATGACAACTCTATTTGTCTGATATGCTTCCAGTTTCCTGAATCACCTCTGCCTCCGGCCTGCTTACTGAATACGATCACTCAGGACTATCCCACTGCCAATTCAATGTACAACGTGTGGGCTGCTAATACAGCGACATGACAAGCAATACTGAGCAATGGCATTGTCCTCATATTGCAGTGGGCCAGAGATGTGTAAAGCACACGGCTGCCCAACATAAGTGCTGGAAAGGTCAAACTGCACATTTCTATTTGCCAATGTGCTGGGGGTGTTCTGGCCCCCGACGGATGCCATTTGCCTGGAAGGTATGGTGGCTATTTCGGGAGGCTGTTTGAGCAGGAGGTAAGGTGGCCACAGGGTGAGGCTGCTATATTCCACTTTCTTTTAATACATTTGTTAATACCATTGATTAAAGCACTTCTAAGTGTCGCAGGAGTTGCTTTATCTCCCTTTCTATTACTCCCTTGTATATTGTACATGTATTTCAACTATGATTGTAATTTTATTACTACTACAATTTCAGGGTCTCTGTATCCCCTGAGGAAGCCCTCACGGGCGAAATGCATCGGGATGAGACCCCGCTCTCTAATCTGTGAACTATACGCAAGTTTGTAACTTTCCCTACTGACCAAAATTAGTGTGGAAATACAATAATTTCATAGTGTGTATATTATCAATTTATTAAGTTTTAAAGGTTTGTACAATAAATTACACAGTCATTTTATACATAAGTCTGCTAATGCCTTAAAAAGCCTACCTTGCCTTCCTTCTTTTTCTCTTTGTTAATAACATGTTAAACTTTTTTAATTTGTGTTCTCCCCGGACCCTTTTAGTTGGGTGCACCGCCCGGCACTTTCCAGTAACCACCGGCTGTTTTTGGGTGGTTACTGAAAAGTTTGAGGTTATCACCTTCCTACAGCGTAAATTCTGGTAAGAATACCAATTTGGTTTTAGTTCAGGTTTGCAGGATTGATTGCTGAGGAATTTTTCTATTAAGCCCCACACATCCGCCTGCCGATTTACAGATGTATTCATTGGGTCCAGGACAAAACGCAGCTGCCATTATCACAGGCTGCGGAGACCGGTGCCTTTTAACCAGAGCAGAGTATTAGGAAATCTCAGTCACAGGGTTTAGTGTTGACAAGACAATCAGGACTGAAATAACTGGAAATGGAAAAATGCCAAAACACCTTCCACACACAGAGATAGCCATCCATTATCACAGACTGAGGACAGCCATCTCCTAACACTCCCTGCCCATTCTCTTCCCAAACAAGAAAAACTATGGGCTCTGTTTAACCGCTGTGCAAAAATTGCAGAATGGAGGACTATTATTATTAATATTATTATTATTATTATTATTAATAAACAGGATTTATATAGCACCAACATATTACGCAGCGCTGTACATTAAATAGGGACAGCCTACAAGACTTTCCCCAGTATCACAAGGGAGGTTCTTACAGGTAAACTCCTAAAATATAAAATAGGGCAGCAGGGTGGCTCGGAGGTTAGCATGCTGATCTTTGCAGCACTAGGTCCACATTTCAACTTGGGCCAGGACACTATCTGCATGGAGTTTGCAGGTTCTCCTCGTGTTTGCTTCCCCCCCCATCCAAACAAATAGACCTTAGACTGTATGAGGACCATGGTAAGGACATTAGATTGTAAGCCCCTTTGAGGGACAGCTAGTGACATGACTATGGACTTTGTACAGCGCTGCGTAATATGTTGGTGCTATATCAGTACAAGTTATTAATATTCATAACACATGCACATAAATCCATACAGAAGATTGCTGTTGGAATGAATGATCCGATGACAGTCTCTCAAAATCAATAAGGACATAGATCGGAGCCTTTCAAGACTGCCAAAGGATATGAAGAGGCCTTTAATGATCCCAATACAAGAACAAAGCAATCCGCCCATTGTTTCACATCCCATTGACATGCTGCATTGGTGTGCACTGAAAACCAAAGCAGGACATGTTGCATTTTTGCACAAAGTATTGCAACTTGCCACAATGCATGGAATCAAAATGGATCGTCCGTATGCATTGAACTTCAGCCTTTCTTTCCCAGCATTGTAGCATATGACAAAATCTTGTGCACAAAAATGCAACATGTCCTATTTTGTTTTCCAGTGTTGTACCAACCCCCCAATACATTAACATAACAAAGAATGTGCAAAGTAGAAGTTAAAGATTCATTGTAGGGCCAAAGGGCCCTATTTCTTGTATTCAGCACAACCTATTTTGTTACATGGCTTTGTTTGCAAAAAGTCACGATACAATGAGCCCGATTCACTAAAGCTCTCCAAGACTGGAAAAATTATTGTGGGAGAAATTCAGCAAACCTGGAATGGATTTGGTCAAGTATTGAAAACTTGAAATTGTTATAAAAAAGGAAATGGTTTTATGAAATCTGTTCCAGATTTGCTGGATCACCCAGGTTCTCTCTAGTCTTGGAAAGCTTAAACAAATCAGACCCAATGTAAGGCAAACAAAATGCATTACAATTGACAATGCACAAGGTTCAATAGGCGCTAATTCAGCAATTGTACATTTTATATTTAAATCCTGAAAATGTAAAAAAATGCATTTTACAATCTGTAAGAGGGCAAATATCTACACCAAGGCTTTTATGTAAAACTCTTATCTCACACAGACTCAGATAAGCTGAGAATGCCTTACATACACAATATTACCACCACCAGAGCATTGACATATAACGGAGTTATTTCAGTTCTCTGATCCATCATGTAGAACATTTGGGAAAATGAGAATGGTGAAAGATGAATGAAAGCAAAGGTCAATGTGGTTACTATGGGATGCCATACATCAGCAGGGGTTAGTAACTCATTAATAGAGGAATCAGTGCAATACCCAGGCAGACCCTAAAGATCTAAAAATGTGCAAATCCAACAAAATAGCTCCATAGATCATACAAGAAACGTGGGGGGTAAAAAAAAAATAAGAGAAGTATTGAAAAAAACGTCAAAATGTTTTCAATTTTCCATTTTGAAAATAAGACAAGTTTGATATTCTGATTGCTTCCCCTCAAGGGAAACTAAACCCGCACTACTCACCTATTAGTGCGACGCCACCTTTCTTCTCTTCTTTTGCCATCCTTGCCATCTTGATTGGCTGTGCCGGGAAGACATAACTCCTACGCAGACGTACCGGAGTTCCTTCATCCCCAGCACAAGCAAGGAAGCCAAGATTGCATGGGCAAGGTCAGCTTTTATTTTTACATTTCCCTGACACGATCAAGCAGGTAAGACGGATTATTGTAAAAGGGAGATCGCCTGTCCCTTTCTGCCGGTATGTATTTTGTAAAGGGGGACTCCCACTTTATTAGGATAATTTTCAAGCAGTGTTCAACCCAGTAACCGAGTAGGAAGAAATCGCAGGCGGCCCTGGTATTGTAACCAAACTCTTCAGTAACCACCCAAAACTATTATAGAGAGATTTTTACCTAATTCTTCCTATGCCTCTGGGACAGAAGTGAAATCTTCCCACAAAGCCAGTTAAATAAAAAAAAAAAAAGCAGAATATGACTATAACAAATACTATAAGTTGTATTACAATAACACGAACCACCTCCATTTATGAAAAGGAAGAGAGGAGGTGGTTTTATAGTTCTAAGGCACTTTTTGTCCTAGGCTGCCCCTCCTCTGATATGGAATGTAGTCACTCGAGCACTGGAACCATTTTACAGATTGGATTACCATGGGCAAGGTGACGATTGCTCCAACTCATGCCATTTTACTTTAAATATAATCCAGTGTTCTCCCTAGGCTCTTATAGATGGGCGCACAACCCGGCAATTTTCAGTAACCACCCAGCTGTTTGTGGATGGAAACAGAAAAGTTGGATTACATTACAGGGGCTGCTACCCGACTACAATTTCTTCCCACCTAGCTTAAAAACACTTGGTCACTACTTCCTGTCCACATGGATAATGATGTCTGCATGGCAGTTCTCAGTGCGACTTTTCTGATATTCTCATTCCGAGCCTTCTTTAAGAGGAAGTACTTGAAATCAAAGCTTGGGTTACCAGGTATTGTTTTAAATAAGATATCCCAATTATGGGATTTGGAATTCTGGATTTCCTTTTCGGTACATCCTGCTGTATTTTTGGCTGTTCCTGCTTGAAGTTTTGGGAATTCACAAAGGGCAGGGTGGCTTTTGGCCATATACGGCTCTTGTTTCGTTTAAAAATGAAATTAAAATTCAATTTAATGGCATGTATAACTCATCAACGCAAAGACCAGAATAAGTTTTTGTAAATGATGCTCTATTAAACGAAGATAAAGTTTTCCTTAAATAATCCAACTAGACAGGCCGGCGATACAAGAACCTCGACGGGGCTCAGATTTCCTAAACACATCAGATATTCCGACATATTAGATGATCAGCATTCTGACGAGAGAAGAGAAATTAAAAGCAGAGGGAAAACTCTGCCAAACTTCACAAAAAAAATATGTAAGCGTATTTATTTTAAAGTGAACCAGTGCTTAGCCCTTGATGGTACTGAATGGGTCTGATTTATTAAAGCCCCCTGAGACTGGAGAAGAAAGACTACCATGGGAGAACTGGGTGATCCAGCAAACCTGGAACCCAATGAAAAAATGCTATCAATTACAGACCTGATCCATTTCAGGTTTGCTGAATCACCCAGGTTTTCATATGATATTAAAGCTCTCCAAGACTGGAGAAGATACTCGGTGATGTCCGAATTACTAAAATCCATAGATGTTTTATAAAAGCCATTGAACTTGTAAATATGATCACCCTACTTTGAAGGTCCTCATTATGGGGTGACAATGGATCTTCTATGTTGTCACCTTCAGACTACAAGCAGCCATCACCATGGAAGGATCACCAATCATTTTAATAAAAGCTGTAGATTCCAAAAGGAACTGGATTTTTTGGCAATCGGTTCCAGGTTTGCTGATCACCAGGTTCTTCCATGATAGTCTGTCTTCTCCAGTCTCGTAGAACTTTAATAAATCAGGCCCATTCAGTAACTTCATGGGCTAAGCACTCCCCCACCTCCTAGATTGTAAGTTCTTCGGGGTAGGGTCCTCTCCTCCTCCTGTCTGTCATTTACATCAATTGCTTATTGTACAGCGCTGCGTAATATGTTGGTGCTATATAAATCCTGTTTAATAATAATAACTGTGGCCTGATAACAGAAAAATGAGTAGGAAGGTACAAGGTCTTCTCTGCAATAATGGATTCTTATCCTTGAGCTGAGTAAGCACAGCTTAGAGTACAATCCCGTCATCTGCCGGGTGCCAGGATGAATGGTGCTAGGGTTGGTGAGGGGTATCAGTGCCGCTCACATATGTTGCATTGCACATGCCAGGTAAGTATAGGCAAAGTTTAGTTTTGCTTTAACTTGAAACTAATTGAAATGACTAAACATATCAAGCCCCTTATGAAATTTAAGCAACCAGGTTAACATCTATTATTAAAAATACAGACTGAGCTTTTTAGATCAGTATCCTTCTTGAATTGTTCCAAACACAGTGTGCGACGTAAGTATTTCATATCAATAGTGTCACAATAAACTTTGCCGAGACTTGTAAAGGATAAAAGATTAATGAGTCCTATTGATTCTCCTCCATCAAACGACCCTTTGGCACACCTAACCAGCGTCTTATCAGCTATTCTGTAAAACAGAATGCTGCACAGCTGTGGTCCTGTGAATGTGAAGGAACTACAAATCTCAGCACAGCCAGCCGAGAAAGGCTGGGTTGTTAGGTATTTAGAAGACGTAAGACCACAGACCAAAATATATGATCCCACTTACATTTGTATTGGGAATCTGAATGGACACTAGATGTTCAAGTGATCTCCCCGGAAATATTTTGGTGGGTGGGAAGAAGCTGTAGGTGGGTGGTGGCTGTTTTTAGGTGGTTACTGAAAAGTGCCGGGTGCTGCACCCAGCTAAAACAGGCTAGGGAGAACATTGTCTTTCTATATAGAACAACATATACATACATATACACACACACACACATTATTATATATATATATATATATATATATATATATATATATATATATATATATATATACACACACACACAACCATATACATACATATATATACATAAACATAAATACATATAAATATAAAGCAGGATTAGTCAGCTCGCATTTTACGGCCACTGAATAAAGTACAAGCCACGATGTGGAGCCTGTGATACCCTACAAAGTTCACTACGACACAGCAGATTGAGATTAGATGATCCTTCAGAATCCTAAAGACGAGCAGCAAGGATATCTAAAGGTCGAGTAACTTTTGCTTGTTTTAAGCAAACTTTGCATTCCCAGTGTTCTCCCGGCCCCTTTTACCCGGCACTTTTCAGCGACCACCCGGCTGTTTTTTGGAGCCACCTACAATTTCTTCCCACCCAGATTAAAAAAAATTCTAGGTTGACCACTGCATTCCCATAAAAGTTTACAAAGATGCAAACCTCTTACGGGAGCTCAGATAAGGTATTCTGATCCCAAAAGCATCTTAAACTGACTCCATCGACACAAACTCATTAACAGAATGTTAAAATGGCAGAACAGCCATGGAAAGGTCATACCGCCGCTTCCTCATTTAGCCCCCTAGAATTTTGTTTTATGGCGTGCTATTTTAAGATGTAGTGGAATGTACTTGTTGGGTACGGAGAATCTGTACATGCCGGTGTCAGCTTCTGTAGGCACGATGTATGCATTAAGGTTTTACAAAGTGGCTTTAAATACTTTGCCTGTCACATGGAGTTTGTGGTTATCGGTCAATCTGATCACAGATGGAGACATTATCCTGCCCCGGTACAAAGCATTGGTCAGACCACATCTGGAATATGCAGTCCAGGTTTGTGGAATTGGAGAGAGTGCAGAGAAGGGCAACTAAACTAATAAAAGGAATGGAGGAGATGAGGAGAGATTAGCTGAACTGAATCTATTCTTCCTTGAGAAGAGACGTATAAGGGGGGATATGATCACCCTGTATAAATATATGAATGGTCCATATAGAGAAGGAGGAAAAGAAGTTTAATCTCCGGATAAGGAAGGGATTCTTCCCTGTAAGGTCTGTGAAAATGTGGAATCAGCTCCCTCAGGAAGTAGTTTCAGCAATTACTATAGATTGCTTTAAGATAAAGCTGGATGATTTCTAGAAGCACAGAATATACTTGGGGATTATGGCTTTAAAGTAAAATTAACAGTGACTGTTGATCCAGGGAACATCCGATTACCCTATGGGATCAGGAAGGAATTTTTTCCCCTGTTGGAGTAAATTGTAGCAATATTTTTTGCCTTCCTCTTGATCAACTATGTCTTATAGGGTTTTATATCTGGGATATGTTTATTTCCCTAGGGGTTGAACTTTATGGACTTATGTCTTTTCTTAACCTAACTAGGTAAACACGCTTTTAGGACTACTTGAGACTTCATTAAAGCCTGAAAACAATATATATGTAAAGTAAAAGCCAACTCTCCCCTCACAATAAAATTCAAGTGTTTATCAAACCATAGCAATAGAGGACTGGAACTGTGGTCCAGTGATTTGCCTGCACTACGGACAACAATTTCACCAGATAGAAAGAAGGAAAACCTGCAACAGGAACACAAATAAACATTAGGTTGTAGCCATCCCAACTATACTAGCAAAAAAGGTTCTTGGAGAGTTCCCCTCTATAACATGTCAACAGGACAGGACGTGGGTGTAGATGTCTCCTATGGAGCCCCTGATATTTGTAGGACCCATGGCCTGCCTTGGTAAATCTCAGAAAAAAGTTTTGTATGGACTTCAATAATCACAAACTGAAAGTTGTGTTAAGTCCGCTTTACTCCCCAGCACTGTGAGGTTTGTGATCTTCCTCAATGCCACCAAGATCTCAGGCCAGTTTAATAAATACCAATGATTTTTTTTTTATTTTTAATATATAGCGTCCCAGGTATTGTTCTTTAGTGAATTTGTAATCAGGGTGAAAGGACTTCCTGGTTCTTACATCACTGTGAACAGAGACAAAAAACAGATGTAGAAAAAAGGATTAATGATCAATCTCCTCCATAGACTCCAAAGGAGAAGGGAAGATACTGCTCAACAATTGCTCATTTATAAAATTATGTCCATTGGGATTTATCCATGAGATAGAGGCTAAAAAAGCACCAGGTCATAAGAGAAAAACAGAGGGGTCCTCAGCTGACCTCTACATCTGATTGGCTGGTTGTCATGATGAGCCTCTGCCATGGCACCCTGTGCAGGGAAAAGTCAAAGTGTACCGGGCAAAGGGATCCCCAATTTTCTTATAATCCCCTTACTCGCATCACTCCTGCACCTAGTAAGAATGCGCAGCACTTCCAGAAATGCAGGAGCATGTAGCCTGCTGCACTTACATATCGCTAACAAACCATAAAAGAGCTGCTTACTAGCCCTTACTAGTTGCTTTTAATGTAAAGTATAGATCACAACAAAGAATCTAAATGTGGCTTCTAACAGCTTAGAAACATTTGCTGTGATTACATTAGAAAACTTCCAGGCTAAGATTCTGTTTCAATGCAATAACACAGTGCTTGTGCTGTGAACTTTAAAATTCATTACTTCACAATGCTTAGAGATACAAAGATGAATGAGGGACAAGCAGAACAACACTAGAAAGGTCGAGAAACACTACTATGGATAATTAATTGGGGATATATAATATCCGCTATATAGTAACTACAGACAAGGAAAGAAGTATACACAGACCAATACAACACAGATCATCAATGACTACAATGTAACAGATACAAACCTGAATGAATTAGCTAGGACCGCACCATCAACACAAGATTGATGTGAAATTTAACAAGTGATTTGTTTTAATCTAAACAGATTAGGGCAGACACAAAGGTAGAACAATGAGATTAGAAATCTGTGACCCGCAAACAGATGTCAGTGATGAACCCAGAAATTATTTTAGGCTGGGTGGGGAGAAATTGTAGGCGGGTGGCAGCCCCTGTATTGTGACTCAACTCATCAGTACCCACCCAAAAAATAGCCGGGTGGTTACTGAAAAGTGCCGGGTGGTGCACCCAGCTAAAAGGGGCTGGGGAGAACACTGGATGTGGATTAAATAAAATACAGGGCCCAGGATGAATGGATAGGCCAGACGGGACACCAATATAAAGATTTTTTATTGGCGTGTCCTATAAACACGCGAATATTACATACATACAGATGACGGGGGTCCTATAGACACGGGGATATTACATACATACAAATGATCAAAGTACCCAATAGACACGGGAATATTACATACATACAGATGATCGGAGCACCCTATAGGCACGGGAATATTACATACATACATATGATGGGGGGTTCTATAGACACGGGAATATTACATACATACATACATATGATGGGGGGTTCAATAGACACATGGATATTACATACATACAGATGATCGGAGTGCCTTATAGACACGGGGATATTACATAAATACATACATATGATGGGGGGTTCTATAGACACGGGAATATTACATACATATGATGGGGGGTTCTATAGACACGGGAATATTACATACATACAAATGATTGAATGCCCCTTAGACACGGGAAAATTACATACATACAGATGATCGGAGTGCCCTAAAGACACGGGAATATTACATACATACA